>NW_007252900.1:669158-682282 GCF_000164805.1 Carlito syrichta | reverse complement strand
AGCCCGCAGGTTCGAGACCCGCCTGGGCAGTGAGACCTCATCTCTACAATAAACCAAAAAATCAGCTGGGCGTGGTATCACATGCCTGTAATTCTGGCTACTCGGAAGGCTGAGGCGGAAGGATCGCTGGAGCCCAGCAGGTCGAGGCTGCGGTGGCCAGGAGCGGCCACTGCACTCCAGTCTGGGCAACAGAGTGAGACTCCAACTCAAAAAAAAAAAAAGAAAAAGATGCGGTGTACAATTCAGGATTAGGTGTACAAGTGGTCATCATACAGGTAAAGTTTGGGCCTCCCTTTGGTCCCCAATAAATTTTATTCTTTAAATTGTTAATATGATGAATTAAATGAATACATCTTATAATATTTAAACCATTTTTATATTCTGGGATAAACTGAAATATGTTTATTAGTCATGATATATATATATATATTTTTTTTTTTTTTTTTTAATTCCTTACTGGATTCAGTTTGCTTTTTTGGAGAGGTGGGGGGTAATGTTTATTTAGAACTTTTGTGTCTTTTCTTAGAGATATTGGCCTATGGTTTTTCTTTCTCATGCTGTCCTTGAACCTTGGTGTATTAGGACGGCAGTAACAAGTTACCATAAACTGGTGGCTTAAAACAACACAAATTTATTTTTTCATAACCGTGGAGATTCAAAGTGTGAAATCAAAGTGTCAGCAGGACCCTGTTCCCTCTGAAGTCTTTAGGGAAGAACCCTTCCTTGCCTCTTCCTAATCTTTGTTGCTTACTGAATCCTTGGCATTCTTTGGCAAATAGCTACATCACTCATTTCTCCCTGTATCTTCACATGGCCACCTTCTCTCTGTGTGTCTGTATCCAAATTTTACTCCGCCTAGAAGGACACCCTAATCCACTATGACCTCATCTTAACTTGATTATATCTACATAGATCCTATTCCCAAGATCCTATTCCCAACTACATAGATCCCTTAGTTATAAATTTGAGGGCGAGAAAATTGCTATTCAACTCAGCACACTTTGTGTTAAGGTTTTACTAGCTTTGTGTAAGTCTTTGGCATCAATAAATTATATAAAGATTCATAACTTCCATCTTAAATCTATAATAACCCTTGGAGATATTATTTAAAAACCCAGAGCACTACACTATTTCTTTTATTCTCTCAAACATTTAACTTACTTTTATGATGTTAAAACCTAACCCAGCAGCACCTTTTGCCATCTTATTTAAGTTTCACAACAAATATTCTTATTAATGCTTAATAAGGTTATAAAAGGCTCATATCAAACAGAATAAATTCCCTCAGGCTAACAAGTAACCACATTCTCTACCTATTCTCTCATTCACTGTAGAATAATATGAATGGTCAAATGTCCAAGACATATTCTATTGTCTTGACTACTTCCTTTAGTTTAACTCAGTGGTTCTTTTGAACATAACAGCTACTATATGGCCTTGGATCTATTACAGTATGTACTATACTTTGTGAAAAACTTTAAGTGATTTTCCAGGTAAGTTTAGCTGTGAATGAGTGTTGGTTTCACCTTTTTGCACACTTTAGAACCTTACTCTACATGAGAGGGAACTATACTTATATAAATTAGTGTGTGTATAGGGAAAAAATTGTATACATTATTTTTATTACAGAGCTTTAAACTATCATTAATTCAGTGTT
Organism: Carlito syrichta; assembly: GCF_000164805.1. Classification (NCBI taxonomy): domain Eukaryota; kingdom Metazoa; phylum Chordata; class Mammalia; order Primates; family Tarsiidae; genus Carlito; species Carlito syrichta. Next base: position 680,625 of record NW_007252900.1, on the reverse strand, counting down.
GTGAGTTGAATTGTTAAAAATCTTCAATTATGTGAAAATTTTTCACAGTGGGACTGTGAAGCCAATGACGTTATCATTCTACTAAGTGAAGAAAACTGTGTTAACAATGAAGTATGCCGGGTGTGTTGGCTCAAACCTGTAATCCCAACACTTTGGAAGGCCGAGGCAAGAGGATTGCCTGAGCCCAGCGGTTCAAGACCATCCTGGGCAACATGGGAAAACCTCATCTCTAAATAAAATTTAAAAATTCGCCAGGCATGGTAACGTGCACCTATAGTTCCAGCAATTTGGAAGGCTAAAGTGGAAGGATCACCTGAGCCCAGCAGGTCAAGGCTGCGGTGGCTGTGAGCAGTGTGCCACTTGCATTCCAGCCTGGGCGACAGAGTGAAACTCCAACTCAAAAAATAAAATAAAATAAAATAATGAAGTTGTCTTGGTTCAGTGTGCTAGATTACTACATAGTAGATATTTAAATATTTTTGTAAATAAAAGACCTTGGAGAGTAATAGATTTAGCATCTTTCATTCACTGTTAAACTATGTGTTTTCCTTAATTTTTAGATTTTATCCATCACATTAATGACACAGACACTGTACTGAGTACCAATAATAGTAACCCTGGTAAGTAATTTGGAATATTGTTTTATTTCTTTATTCCCCACCTTGCTCTAAAAAAGGATTTAAGGTAGAACCTGTGACCTTATTTTAGGTAAATGTTCAGCATAAAATTATTATTTACTGATTACTAAATTGTGGTAATCAGTGTGATAAAAAAAAAAGTTTGTGTTAATATGAATTAGACAACATTTAATTCATCTTATACAATTCACAGCTTATCTATGGGATCCATATTTGCCTATGAACAATCAATAAATATTTTTAAGAACCTATATCACTACTAATTGTTTTAAATGTCTAGAGGCATAGTTCTCTGTTAACTTGGTTTTAGAATTATATTGTTCTAATTACTAATATTTTCTATACAAACTTGTAACCTATAAAATGCTTAATTTTCTAATAATCAGAAGAGGTTAGTAAGTAAATATACAAAAATAAAGCTTTGACTCCAAAAGAAAATTTCATAGAAATGTTTCCTTTATCTGTTAAAAATAAATTGTTAGGTCAGACTAAGGGTGTCTGTGATCCGGTGCAAAGATGCAAAGAGTTGCACAGAGATTAGATTGGAAAATATAGTTTATTTAGGAAATAGAATAGAGAGAGAGAGGATTCACCTTCCCAAGGTAGGGGATGGGTGCCAAAGCTTAGGAAAACATGACCCGGCCAGAGCTCAAAGAACAGCATGATTGGGCCAGGGCCTAACAAAAGCATTTGATAGAGGCATATCGTTAAGGTGAGACAAATATCATCAGATATCAAAAGTTTAAGGTCAGGCACGGTGGCTTATACCTGTTATCTCAGCACTTTTGGAGGCGGAGGCAAAAGAATTGCCGAAGCCCCGATTCGAGACCAGCCTGGGCAACTTGGCAAGACCTTGTCTCTACAATAAGTCAAAAAATTAGCCAGATGTGGTGGTGCTTGCCTGTAGTTCCAGCTACTTGGAAGGCTGAGGTAGAAGGATCACCTGAGCCCAGCAGGTTGAAGCTACGGTGGCCATGACTGCGCTACTGCACGCAACCTGGGCAACAGAGAGAGAAAATTTCTGTCCAGAGCACAGAAAAAAAAATACATGTTAAAATGCTAACTGAGAAAGAAAGAAAAATAAATTTAAATATTTAGCTTTGTGGCATGCCAAATAATGGAAAGAGAATAAAATTAAAAATAGAACTGACAGTGAATAGTCTTTCTAACAAAGGATGAGTAGTGTTGGTTTCTTACTATAAATGTTGTCCACCAGCATTGAGTTCTTTACAAAGAGCTGATTATTAGCAAACTTTATTGTAAAATTAGAAACACTGTGAGAATAGTTTGTATTTTTTCTGTATTTTGCCACTTGCAGATCAGTATTTAAGAAAAATATATTTTACTGACTTCCCAGATGTCTGGATATCATCAGTTCTTGTAAGCTTCTATCAAGCGTAATGAACTTCTAGAATTATTTTGGATTGTTGCAATTTAAGATTCTTAAGTTTTCATCAGTGATTATGGCACCTGGCAGTTATTTCAATGGGGTCTGCTTTTTATTCCAAACCCATAAATTTTGTTTGTTGTTAAAAGAAACCTGCTCTTTGGCCTTTGGATGGGTTACTAGTGAAATACACAGTTACCCTGAGTGATAGATATTTTTTATATATTGGATAAATAAGACCAAATGCCATTTAGCCCAATATTTTCTTTCCAGCAATGGATACAAGGGATATTTGGTGGGGTTTTTTTTTTTTTTTTTTTTTTTTTTTTAGTCAGAGTCTCAATTGGTCCTCTGGGCTGGAATGCAGTAGCATGCCCACAGCCACCGCAGCCTCAACCTGCTGGGCTCAGGCAATCCTTCCGCCTCAGCCTTCCAAGCAGCTGGAACTACAGGTGTGTGCTACCACGCCCGGCTTATTTTTTTATTTATTGTAGAGATGAGGTCTCGCCAAGTTATTCAGGCTGGTTTCAAACCCCTGAGCTCAGGCAATCAGCCCAATGCCTGGGCTGGTGGGATGTTTTGATCATTTCCAGCAGAGTTAATACCTAAAATTTTTTAAAGGTTCTCTCACCTTTAATTATTTGTTTTTAGGTGAAAGAATCCCAATATACCTAAATAGAACCCTCTATTTTGTTCAGAAAGGAAAAACTTAGTGTTAATGATAAAGATTGAAGTTGGTAGAGCAAGCGTCAGTCTCTGGGGGCAGTTATTTACGGTTTTCTGTGGCCTTCTCTAATCTGGTACTTTCCTGTTGCAGTGATTTGTCCAAGTGCCGGGAGTGGTGGTCATCCTGACAATAGCTCTATGATTTTCAACGCGAATGAGACAGGAATCCAACAGTTCGAAACGTGGTGGGATAAGTCCAAGACAGTGCCCTTTTACCTTGTAGGCCTCCTCCTGCCACTGCTAAATTTCAAATCACCTTCATTTTTTTCAAAATTTAATATCCTAGGTAAGTAGTGGCTCTGAGTTCTTTCTGTATTAGAGTACATGGTGGATTCTGAGGAAATATGGTCTAACTGGGGAGAGAGTTATCTTCCAAGCCTGTTCATCTATGATTAATTTGTTCATTCATATGTTACCCTGTTTTTTGTTGCTTTTGTTTCTCATGGGGTTTGCCACAGAGAAAAATTTCAAGTCCCTTTTTGGTTTTTGGTGGGGTTTTTTTGTTTGTTTGTTTTGAGACATGAGTTAATTATTTGGTTTCCCGTTCTAAACTTACTGAACAACTCTTCCTCATTTTCTGTAAGGGTACAACTAAAGGAAATAGGCTAAAATTTCAGGAGGAGAGGTCCAAATTGGATATTATAGGAATTTTCAGTTCTAAGGGTTGGAAACATTAGAAGTTACTAAGGGAGGTTATGGAATGTTTTTTCCTACAGTTTCTATTTAGAAGTATTACACAGAATTATCACGTGACTTTGAACCTGGGATATCATTCTCTAGCTCAAACTTGGTAGTTTTATTCCATTTTTGCTGTCTTCCTCCATGCTTTTTTTTTTCTTAGAACACTATTACCTCCTTAAAAGAACACCCTTTCTGTGAGCCCTGTTTTTCAGAATTCATTGAGAGAATGTTTTGACTCCATGAAAGCGCAGATCTGTTTAACTAAAGGCATGAATGTCATTCATAAGAAGTTGATAACTCCAAATACACCATAGAATTTTACCTCCTCTCTATAGATCTGATCTGCCTAGAGTATAGTCTGCCTAGAGTATAAAATAATTAGATTACCCATCACATCAAAGAGCCAGGAGGTGGCTTTGGGATTTCTCTAAGACCAAAGGAAGAGGTAATGATATTTCTCTCTGCCTCTCTGGCTCACAACAGGATTCACTGTAAGCTGCCATAGACACACAGAAAATGAAGTTGTGGTTATATAAGCTTTGACCTCTTGTTTTTATCCTTTCTGAATCAGCTAATCTCCAAACCCACAGTAGAGTTTATATAGCTTATTTGTGGTTTCCTGATGTGCTTGCCAACTTTCCTATGGAATAAATCTTTTAAAAGAATATAAACTTATAGAAAGATTTGCTCAACTGGGGGAAACAATCACCAAACTTCCTACCAGATTGATTATTCATTCTCCAGCTCTTTAAGGATATTCTGCTTTTGTTCTTTTCCTTGATATTTTCCTCCTTTTTTTTTTTTTGAGTCGCTCTGTCATCCAGGCTGGGGCACGCTCATGGCCTGCTCGGCTGTCAATTCTTCTGCCTTAGCCTTCCAAGTAGCTGGAACTACAGGCACGTGCCATCACACCTGGCTAATTTTTTTAATTTACAGTAGAGATGAGCCCTCACCATATTGCCCAGGCTGGTCTCAGACCCATGAGTTCAGGCAGTCCTCTCACCTCGGCCTCCCAAAATGCTGGGATTACAAGCATGAGCCACCGCAACCAGCTACTTTCCCTCTTTCTTAAAACCATACCTTCTGGCCGGGCTCGGTGGCTCAGCCTGTAATACGCGCCTTTGGGAGGCTGAGGTGAGTGGATTGCCTGAGCCCGCGGGTTCGAGTCCCACCTGGGCAACTTGGCGAGACCTCCATCTCTACAATAAATAAAAAATTAGCCAGGTGTGGTAGTACGTGCCTGTAGTTCCAGCTACTTGGAAGGCTGAAGCGGAAGGATCACCGGAGCCCAGCAGGTCGAGGCTGCGGTGCCCGGGAGCATGCCACTGCACTCCAGTCTGGGTGACAGAGTGAGACTTCAACTCAAAAAAAAAAAAAAAAAGAAAACCCATACCTTCTTTAGAGAAATTGGCATCTAATGCCCATCCTGGGTTTCTTGACTACTTCATAATAACTGAACTTCGTTTCCTAAAGGGAATAATTCTACATGACTAAAAAATCCTGAATGTCCACTTTACTCTGTATATAATACCTGGGAGTAGAATCTGGAACTTTTCCATCTAGTAGGAGTACTACCCAATCAAAACTTCATCTAGCCGGGCTCGGTGGCTCAGCCTGTAATCCTGCGCCTTTGGGAGGCTGAGGTGAGTGGATTGCCTGAGCCCGCGGGTTCGAGACCTGCCTGGGTAGGGAGACCTCATCTCTACAATAAACTAAAAAATAAGCCGGGCGTGGTAGCGCATGCCTGTAATTCCAGCTACTCGGAAGGCTGAGGCGGAAGGATCGCCAGAGCCCAGCAGATCGAGGCTTCGGTGGCCGGGAGCGGCCACTGCACTCCAGTCTGGGTGACAGAGTGAGACTCCAACTCATAAAAAAAAAAAAAAAAACTTCATCTAGATCTAGATAAAATTGTTTATGGATTATTTGACTTCTTACCTTTCTCAGATATGCTTCTGATCTTCATTCACAGCTTTCTTTCTTTACTTTCTTATCATTTCACATTAAATATTGTGATGGACTTTTCTAGCCTCTTGACTGTCTCTGACACTTCCAATTCAAAGAATAAAAGCTAATTTTGTGTTGTTTCTTCTCTCCTATGTAACCTTGCAGTTTTGTAATGAACTCTCTGCTTGTATCTTCCACTAAACTCAGTCTTAAGTAAATCAGTTTTTCATTCAGCAATAGATAAGCTACCTTCATCTAGTTCTTAGGTCTACTACATAGGTTTGTTTTGTTTTCTGGTAACTCACATAGCTTGTTCTATTCTTCAGAACCCAGTGGGGTTTTAGTGGGGATAATCATTTAAGGTAATAATTTTCTACACTTTGCTAAGAATGTGGGGAAAAAGCTTGATTCTAAAATAGTCTGTAAAATACACAAAGATAATAAATGGTTTCTGATTTTTTTCTCACAGGCACAGTATCTGTTCTCTATTTAATTTTTCTTGTCACCTTTAAGGCTGTTCACTTGGGATTTCATTTAGAATTTCATTGGTTTATACCAACAGAATTTTTTGTACCAGGTAAGCTCTTTGGAAAATAAATAATTAATAAATTATAATGTGTTCTTTAAGTTAACTATTGTCATATGCTATTCTAAAACAAGCAATGGTATTTTTTTTATGCTGAACATTTTTATTAATGCTATTAAGTTTAAAACAGCACTACAATTGAGATTATTTGGGGTATCTTGCAGTTAATGGTAACCAGGGCTCTTTGTCATTTCTACTTGGGAGTTGAAGTCCATTTACTTTACAGTGCATTAACATTTGTGTTTTCTGTCTTTCTCATCTGTATAGTGGTATTACATTGTGGGTTTTTTTGGGGTTTTTTTGCGTTGGAATCTCACTCGGTCACCCAGACTGGAGTGCAGTGGCCGCTCCCGGCCACCACAGCCTCGACCTGCTGGGCTCCGGCGATCCTTCCACCTCAGCCTTCCGAGTAGCCGGAATTACAGGCATGTGCTACCACACCTGGCTGATTTTTTGATTTATTGTAGAGATGAGGTGTCGCTGCCCAGGCGGGTCTTGAACCCGCGGGCTCAGGCAATCCACTCACCTCAACCTCCCAAAAGCGCGGGATTACAGTCTGAGCCACCGAGCCCGGCCATTGTGGGTTTTTTAATCAAAAATTTTTATTGACATATAATTTTTATTGAGGGTACATGTGATGTTTTGATACCCGTGTACAGTCTGTAATGAAAAATCAGAGTAATTGAGTTATCCATCACCCCAAACATTTATCTTTGTGTTGGGAACATACATTGTGGTTTTAATTTGCATTTCCATAATTACAAATGGAGTTAGCACCTTTTCATTTGTTCATTGACCATTTGGATTTTCTCTTGTGTAGTGTCTCTTCAAGTCTATTGTCCATTTTTCTGTTTAATTGTCTGGGTTTTTTCTTATTGATTTATAGGAGTGCTTTAAACATCCTGAATACAAATTCATTCTCAGATATATGTATTGCAGTTGTCTTCTCCCCATCTGCTTACATACTTTTGATATGTTTTTTCAAAGGAATAAAGTAAATAAAGTGAAAATGATCAAAAGTTTGGGGCTAGCCCGGGCAACTTGGGCAAGACCTCGTCTCTACAGTAAATCAAAAATTAGCCAGGTGTGGTAGCGTGTACCTATAGTTCCGGCTACTTGGAAGGCTGAGGCAGAAGGATTGCTGGAGTCCAGCAGTTCAACACTGGAATGATTGTGAGCATGCCAGTGCACTCTAGCCTGGGCAACAGAGTGAGACTCCAACTCAAAAAAAAAAAAAGTTTGGGGCTTCTTAAAACCACTTTGTTTACTATGGAATGATCATGGTGTAAGTGTCTAAACATTTTCCTTAAAAAGATATATTTGCCTCACTTGTCCATGAATGTTTATAGCAGTGTTATTCATAATAGCCAAAAGCGGAAACAATCCAATGTCTATCACTGATGAATGGATAAGTAAATAAAATGCGGTACCTATAAAGTCTGTTTACAGAGGTAATAGAAGTTGATTGCTGTGAGAGAGAAGAAAAGTCAGCTAAATTGGAAAGATCTTATTGAAAACTAACAGATCTTAGCAAAAAACAAAATCATCCTAAAAACAGTTTTAAGAAGAATCTTGATCACTTCCATGGCTACGAGTCCTTTATTCTGAAAATAAATGAGTGCCCCTGATTATATGTCATTCGGTGCATATAAAACATGACCCATAGGCCAGCCGCAGTGGCTCGTGCCTATAATCCCAGCACTTTGGGAGGCCAAGGTGAGAGGATTGCCTGAGCTTATGGGTTCAAGACCAGCCTGGACAACTTGACAAGACCTCATCTCTACAATAAATAAAAAAATTAACCCGGCATGGTGGCACATGCCTGTGGTTCCAGCGACTTGAAAGGCTGAGGTGAAAGGATCGCCTGAGCCCAGCAGGTTGAGGCTGCAGTGGCCGTGAACATGCCACTGCCCTCCAGCCTAGGCAATAGAGACTCCAACTAAAAAAAAAAAAAAAAAAAAATTACCCATCACCCCCCAGGAGCTTACAGTTGAACAGTGACACCAATTTGTAAGTTAACTATCATAATACACCAGATACCTGGCATGATAGAGAAATTGCTCAGCCTGTAATCCCACACTTTTGGGAGGCTCAGGTGAGTGGATTGCCTGATCCCACGGGTTCGAGACCCACCTGGGCAACTTGGCGAGACCTCACCTCTACAAGAAATCAAAAAATTAGCTGGACGTGGTAGCGTGCATCTGTAGTTCCAGCTACTTGGAAGGCTGAGGTGGAAGGATTGCTGGAGCCCAGCAGGTCGAGGCTGCGGTGGCCGGGAGTGGCCACTGCACTCCAGTCTGGGTGACAGAGTGAGACTCCAACTCAAAAAAAAAAAAAAGAGAGAAATTGCATATAGCAAGAATTAGGATTCAGAGAAGAGTTTTCAAAAGGAAATGCTTGAAGGACCAAAAGGAGTTCTCTAAATGGAGAATTGCCGGAGGGGGGTATGTTAGGTCAAGGGACAGCATGTTGAAGCAACATTAAGGTCTGAGCTAACATGATTTATGTAGGAATTGACAGTAATTTGAATGACCAGGAGACTTCCTTTTTTTTAGATTTTTTTTTTTTTTTTTTTTGAGTTGGAATCTCACTCTGTTGCCCAGGTTGGAATACCGTGGCACACTCACGGCCAGCGCAGCCTTGACCTACCGGGCTCAGGTGATCCTTCTGCTTCAGCCTTCCAAGTAACTGCAACTACAGGTATGTGCCATCATGCCCAATTAATTTTATTTATTTATTTATTTAGAATTTATTTATTTATTTATTTATAATTTTATTTATTTATTTGTTGTAGAGATGAGGTCTCACCAAGTTGCCCAGGCTCAAGCAACCCTCTCACCTCAGCCTCTCAAAGTGCTGGGATCATAGGTGTGAGCCACCTTTCCCAACCTGGCCAAGAGACTTCTATTTGAAGCTCAAAATAACTCTGCAGGTCAGCTATGAGATTCTCCTTCCCCCTGAGTTTGCCTGAATAAAGAGATAGGCTACCGTGTCTTCAAGAGACTCATAAGATAAAGGAGGAATAGTTCTAAAATTCCCTGCCTAAAAATAGAATTCATAATGGAGCTGCTATAATCAAACACAAACAAAAAAGGATAAGTTGCAGTATAGCCTCATTTACTCACTCTGGATTAACAGGATATTTTAAAAAGCAGTAAGAGTGCAAACACTATCAGATCTTTGGGGTATAGCTAAAGTACAGCTTCAATGATAATGGAAACTAGTGATGAGGGACCCAGGACCCAAATCCCATCTCACTGCCTGCTTTCTCACACCACTTCCAATATCAACTGTCAGTTTGGGTTTTCCAGTAAGCAGACTCCAAAATAGAGTTAGAAATGCAATAGATTTATTAGGGCAGCACTTATGCAAGATAAAAAGGATCAGGAGCAAAAGTATGTGACTACGTCAGACCACAGTGAAGATCCATAAAAGGACAGAGATAGAGAAAGGAAGACTGAGTAAAAATAGACTCAGAACTCTTAGACGGCCGGGCATGGTGGCTCACGCCTATAATCCCAGCACTTTGGGAGGCCGAGGAGAGAGGATTGCCTGAGCCCATGGGTTCAAGACCAACCTGGGCAACTTGGTGAGACCACATCTCTACAATAAATCAAAAAATTATCTGGGCATGGTGGCATACATCTGTAATTCCAGCTACTTGGAAGGCTGAGGCAGAAGGATCACCTGAGCCCAGCAGGTCGAGGATGTGGTGGCCATGAGCATGCCCCTGCAATCCAGCCTGGGCGACAGAGTGAGACTCCAACTCAAAAAAAGAGAAAAATACACTTCAATTGCTTCTACAGATTAAAAGATGAAAGCTAATAGACAAACAAAAAACTTTGTAGAAAATTGAGTATATTGGCCATTGTTTTGCTAAGCTATGGTCTGGCCATGTGGCTTACTGAACTATGGCCAGGCCATGTATCCTAGCTTTGGCCTCCTCCCCTCCCCTGGGGAGGTGAATCTCCTCTCTCTCCTCTCTCTCTCTTTCTCTCTAATTTACTTTCTAACCATTGTTTTGTTAAGCACTCTTCCAGCCATGTATTCAGCTATGACTGCCATGTTTTCTTAGCTTTGCCCCCCCCCCCCACCTTGGGAAGTGAATCTCTCATTCTCTCTCTAATTTACTTTCTAAATAAACTATGTTTTCCAATAAAAAAAAAAAAGAAAATTGAGTATATAATTTTGTTGGTCTTACCTCCTGATTTCTTTTAGAACTAGTGCTTGATTCTTAATTGCTCTCTCTTCCTTTCCTAAAATAATATAGCAAAGAGTTGGTGGGCTTTTTTACATTTCAACTTTTTACACTAAGAAATTCCTTGAGATGTGTTGTTCTTCACTTTGCCACCTACTTTGCCTAGACCTGCAGTATTTTCTTTCTTTTTTTTTTTTTTGTCTTGACAACAACAAAGGTTTATTATTCAATCCATTGTACATAGTGGTTAGAGCTTTGTTCCAGGATCTTAATTCCAAGATGTAAGCTGAAGGAGCAACTTCTTTGTAGGACACACAGGCCTCATGTGTGAACCACAAGATGACCTTCAGTATTTTCAAGTAAATCATCATCTTACTCTACATAAAATCAATTTTTTCACTTCTATTAGCAGACCTCAAAACAGTAATTTGCAGTGCTTTTACAATATTTTATCATTCTTACCTTAAAGTAACTTGGTGTTTTAGAAAATTTAGCAAATATAGGTAAGATGTTAATTTAAAATCAATCACATCAACCAGATATAACCACTATTTATATTTTTGGAGATATCCTTCTAGTCTTTTTTTCTCTGTATCTTATATGCTTTTTTTTTGTTTTTTTTTTTTTGAGTCAGGGTCTCACTTTGTCACCAAGACTGGAGTGTAGTAACACTATCACGGCTCATTACAGCCTCAACTCTTGGGATCAAGTGAGTCTCCTGAGTAGGTGGGACTACAGGCACCTGCCATCATGCCCAGCCAATTTTTTTATTTTTTGTAGAGATGAGGTCTCGCTATGCTCCCCAGACTGGTCTTGAACTCCTGAGCTCAAGCAATCCTCCCACCTCAGCCTCCTAAAGTTCTGGGATTACATGCATGAGCCACTACATCTGGCCACACACACACATTTTTTTAAAAAGTAGCCAGGTTCAGTGACTCAGCCTGTAATCCCGTGCTTTGGGAGGCTGAGGTGAGTGGATTTGCCTGAACCCACGGGTTCGAGACCCTCCTGGGCTACTTGGCGAGACCTCATCTCTACAATAAATTAAAAAATTAGCCTGGCATGGTAGCATGCACCTATAGTTTCAGCTGCTCGGAAGGCTGAAGCAGAAGGATCGCCAGAGCCCAGCAGGTCAAGGCTGTGGTGGCTGGAAGCGTGCCACTGCACTCCAGTCTGGGCGACAGAGTGAGACTCCAACTCAAATAAATAAATAAAAGTAAAATCACACTATGTATTCTATTTGAATGATGAACAATTATTACAGCAAAAAGTCGGCTTCTACAGCATAATTTTCTTTTTTTTTTTTT
>NW_007252900.1:655251-669138 GCF_000164805.1 Carlito syrichta | reverse complement strand
TTCGAGTCTCACTCTGTCGCCCAGACTGGAGTGCAGTGGCCGCTCCCGGCCACCGCAGCCTCAACCTGCTGGGCTCCGGCGAACCTTCCACCTCAGCCTTCCAAGTAGCCGGAATTACAGGCATGCGCTACCACGCCCGGCTGATTTTTTGATTTATTGTAGAGATGAGGTCTCGCCTGTCCAGGCGAATCTTGAACCCGCGGACTCAGGCAATCCACTCACCTCAGCCTCCCAAAGGCGCGGGATTACAGGCTGAGCCACCGAGCCCGGCTCACAGCATAATTTTTAACTACCATATACCACTATACAACTGTATCTTAATTTAACTAATCCCCTCTAGGTGGACATTTAAGTTCATTTCTTTCTTTTGTTTGTTGTTTAGTTTTGTTTTGTAGAGACAGAGTCTGGCTGTGTCAACCAGGCTGAAGTACAGTGATGTGATAACAGCCTCAACCTCCTGAATAGCTAGGAGGACTACAAGCACACACCACTACACCCGGCTAATTTTAATTTTTTTAAAGTTTGTAGAGACAGGGTCTCACTATGTTGCCCAGGCTGGTCTCAAACTCCTGGCCTCAAGCAAATCCTGTCTTGGCCTTGTAATTCCAAAGTGCTGGGATTACAGGCATGTGCCCCACATCCTGCTCATTTAAGTTATTTCTAATTTTTTTTTTTTTTTTGAGTTGAAGTCTCATTCTGTTGCCCAGACTGGAGTGCAGTGGCCGCTCCCGGCCACCGCAGCCTTGACCTGCTGGGCTCTGGCGATCCTTCTGCCTCAGCCTTCTGAGTAGCCGGAATTACAGGCACGTGCTACTACGCCCGGCTGATTTTTTGATTTATTGTAGAGATGAGGTCTCACTGCCCAGGCGGGTCTCGAACCCGCGGACTCAGGCAATTCACTCACCTCAGCCTCCCAAAGGTGCGGGATTACAGGCTGAGCCACCGAGCCCAGCATTTCTAATATTTTTAAGTATTGTTTTTTAGATTTGTCTTTGAGGAATGTTAAATGACCAATTCTCCCCCTCTATAATTTATTTTTCTGGCAAATTCAAGTATTAAAAAAATGAAGGACTTAGGAGTCACCCAGACCCTGAATTAGAATCCTGTTCTGCCACATTCAAGTCTTGCGACCTCAAACAAGAATAACTGATATAAAGTACCTATATAGAGTAGACTTTTTAAAATTTTTTATTTTTCTTCTTGAGTATCTTTCACAAGTATAATGCTGACCTTGAGGAACTGTAAAGAATTTTGATATTCTTATTCCCTGGATAAAATAGAGATACCTGATTTTTAGTAATAAACTTTTGGTTGCTAATACTCATTTTCTAGTTGCCAGTTTTAATGATTTTTTTTGGTTTTTTCTCTTTTTCTCCTAGAAATAAGATTTCAGTTTCCACAGCTGACTGGAGTGCTTACCCTTGCTTTTTTTATTCATAATTGTATTATCACACTCTTGAAGAACAACAAGAATCAAGAAAACAATGTGAGTAATTATCTGAGGAATTGACTTTTATATCTCCTGAGGCACTTTATAGTTGGAGTAAATTATGCAATTTTGTTACAAGATCTTACTTTTTAATCTTAAACCATAGGGCAGTGGTCAGAAAATTTTTTCTGTAAAGGTTCAGATGGAGCCAGGCACAGTGGCTCATGCCTGTAATCCCAGCACTTTGGGAAGCTGAGGTGAGAGGATTCCTGAACTCAGGGGTTCAAGAACAGCCTGGGCAACTTGGTGAGACCCCCGTCTCTACAATAAATCAAAAAATAAACTGAGCGTGGAAGCACACTCCTGTAGTTCCAACTACTTGGAACTTGGAAGGCTGAAACGGAAGGATCACCTGAGCCCAGCAGGTCAAGGCTGCAGTAGCTGTGAGCATGCCACTGCACTCCAGCTTGGGTGACAGAGTGAGACTCTAACTCAAAAAAAGGTTCAGATGGTAAATATTTAGACTTTGCAAGTCGTATGGTCTTTGTTACAGCTACCTAACTCCCTGTTATTATGGAATGAAAACAGCCATGATCAATAGGTAAACAAATGGTGGCAGTGGTTCAATAAAGCTTTATTTACAAAAGCAGACATTGGGCCAGATTTGGCCCATTGACCATAGTTTGTCAATCCTGCCATAGAACAACTAAGAAAAATAGAATTATAGCTAATAAGCCAACAGTGGTGATAAAATAATAAAAAATACTCAACTGATCCAAAAGGAGGCAGGGAAAAGGGAACACAGAATAGATGAAACAAATAGAAAACACATAGCAAAATAGTAGATTTAAAACAAATCATATTGACAATTACATTAAATATAAATTGTCCAACAGCATAATTAAAAAATAGAGATTATCAGATTGGTTAAAAGATAAAACCTAAGTATATGTTATCTACAAGAAGTTTATGTTTAACATTGACATGCCATGCAAAAACATTAAACATAAGAAAAGTAGAGCAGCTGAAATAATATCAGACATAGTAAACTTCAGAATAAGGAGTATTGCCAAAGATAATAAGGAACTTTACATAATGATCTTTAGGGATCAATTTATCAAGAAGGCATGATAACCCTAAAGGTGTATACATCCAATGGCAGAGTTTTTAAATAAGTGACATAACAATTCCCAAACTGAAAGGAAAAGTAGATAAATTCATAATTATAATTGGAGATTTTATCACTCCTTCAAGTAATTGATAGAGCAAATATATGAAAATAAGGATATAGAAGCACGAAAAACACTATCAACCTACTTGATATAATTAATATTTATAAAAAGTTTTCTTTCAGCCGGGCTCGGTGGCTCAGCCTGTAATCCCGTGCCTTTCGGAGGCTGAGGTGAGTGGATTGCCTGAGCCCGCGGGTTCAAGACCCGCCTGGGCAGCGAGACCTCGTCTCTACAATAAATCAAAAAATCAGCCGGGCGTGGTAGCGCATGCCTGTAATTCCGGCTACTCGGAAGGCTGAGGCCAAAGGATCGCCGGATTCCAGCGGGTCGAGGCTGCGGTGGCCAGGAGCGTGCCACTGCACTCCAGTCTGGGCAACCGAGTGAGACTCCAACTCAAAAAAAAAAAGTTTTCTTTCATTGTCAGAATGTATTCTTTTTTTTTTTTTTGAGTTGGAATCTCACCCTGTCACCAGGTTCAAGTGCAGTGGCACACTCATGGCCACCACAACCTCGACCTGCTGGGCTCAAATGATCCTTCCGCCTCAGCTTTTCAAGTAGCTGGAACTATAGACATGCACCATCATGCCCGGCTAATTTTTCTTGATTTATTGTAGAAATGAGGTCTCACCAAGTTGCCCAGGCTGGTCTCAAACCCCTGAGCTCAGGCAATCCTCTCGCCTCCGCCTCCCAAAGTGCTGGGATTACATGCTTGAGTCACCGTGCCCAGCCCACATTCTTTTAAAATACATAGGAACAGCCAGACACAGTTCCTCAAACCTGTAATCCCAGCACTTTGGGAGGCAGAGGTGAGAGGATTACCTGAGCTCAGGGGTTCAAGACCGGCCTGGGCAATATGGTGACACCTCGTCTCTACAATAAATCAAAAACTCAGCTGGGTGTGGTGACAAATGCCTGTGGTTCCAGCTACTTGGAAGGCTGTGACGAAAGGATCACCTGAGCCCTGTAGGTTAAGGCTGCAATTGTCATGAGCGTGCCACTGCACTCCAGCCTAGGTGACAGAGTGAGACTTGGACTGAAAAAAATTAAATAGACTGGGTGCGGTGGCTCATACCTGTAGTCCCAGAACTTTGAGAGGCCGAGGTGAGAGGATTGCCTGAGCCCACAGGTTTGAGACCAGCCTGGGCAACTTGACCAGACCTCGTCTCTACAATAAATCAAAAAATCAGCTGGATGTGGTGGCACATGCTTGTGGTTCCAGCTACTTAGAAGACTGAGACAGAAGGATCGCCTGAGGCCAGCAAATTGAGGCTGTGGTGACCAGGAGCATGTCACTGCCCTCCAGCCTGGGCGACAGAGTGAGACTCCAACTCCAAAAAAATAAATAAATAAAAATAAAATAAAATACATAGAACATTTACCCAGGTAGATCATATGCTGGATCATAAAACAAGTTCTCCATAAGTTTAAAAGGGTTGAAGTCATGAAAAGTATGTTCTCCAACAATAATGGAGTGAAGTTACAAATCAATAACAAATAAATTCACAAATATGTAGAAATTAAGCAACATACTCCTGAAAAATCAATGGGTCAAAGGAGAACCAACAAAAAATTACTTGGAGATTACTGAAAATGAAAACTCAACATACCAAAAATTATGGGATGCAGACTTATAGCTGTAATCACCTACATTAAAAATAAAGATCTCAAATCAAGCCTAACCTTCTGGGCTGGGTACAGTGGCTCATACCTGCAATCCCAGCACTTTGGGAGGCCAAGGCAGGAGGATTACTTAAGCCCAGGAGTTCAAGCCCAGCCTGAAGAACCTAGTGAGACCTTGTCTCTACCAAAAAAATAAAAAAATTAGCTGGACATGCTAGTCCTAGCTACTCAGGAGGCCGAGGCAGAAGGATTGCCTGAGCCCAGGAGATCTAGGCTGTGGTGAGTGATAATTGTGCCACTGCATTCCAACCTGGGTAACAGAGTGAAACCCTGACTCAAAAGTAAATAAATAAAATCTTACCTTCTAACTTAAGATACTGGAAATAGAAGATCAAACTAAACCCCCCAAAAAAGCAGAAGTTAAACAGTTGCTTATTGCCTTGTCTGCATACTTTGAGCTCATTTTAAAACAAGAATGATGATGTGCTAATATACAGTTGTTACTGAAATATAAAGGAAGGAATGGTTCGTTGTGCCTGGGTATTCTGAAAAAGCTTTGTGTAAGGAGTAATGGGTTTTTTTTGTTTTTTGTTTTTTGAGTTGGAGTCTCACTCTGTCACCCAGATTAGAGTGCAGTGGCCACTCCCGGCCACTGCAGCCTTGACCTGCTGGGCTCCGGCGATCCTTCCACCTCAACCTTCCAAGTAGCTGGAACTACAGGCGTGCGCTACCACGCCTGGCTAATTTCTGATTTATTGTAGAGATGAGGTCTCACCAAGTTGCCCAAGCAGGTCTCGAACCCACAGGCTCAGGCAATCCACTCACCTCAGCCTCCCAAAGCATGGGATTACAGGCTGAGCCACCGAGCCTGGCTCGGGGTAATGTTTGACAGAGTCATTAAGAAGGCAAAAAACTTTCCAAATAGAGGGAAGTTAGCTCTCAAATTAGGACAAAAATATAAGTCAAGCTCTTTCATCTTCTCTTTGCTGACCATACATCCAGCATTTTACCTGTAAATTGAATTGAAATTAAGTAAATCTGGATATTTCATACTTCCTAACTTGGTGACCTTGTACCTCAAATTTCATTTTCTTTATATGTAGAAATGGCGTCAATGATAACTGCCTGTCAGTGTTGTAATGAGAATTAAATATTCTAGAATAGGAAACATGTTTTAAGTTATCTGACATACAGTAGGGGCTGAAAATGTTTAATTTTTTATTTAATCCCCTTACCCTTTCCTGTCATTTACAACCTGTCCTCATAAGAGAACTTAGACCGAGTACTACATAAATTCATTTCATAAAGTAGGATTTTGATATATTACATCACTGCAGGCATAAATCTGTGCTTTTTAAACTCTGCCACCAAAACTTCCCTAATAACAGAGGACAATCTTGTATACCTGGGAATCTAGAGAAGAAGAACACAATTTTATTGAAATGTCTTGTGTTTTATCTTAAACACTCACACACATGTCTGTTTGCTTATGTTAGCTTGTCTTACCTAGAAAAGTCTGAAAATAATGAGTTAAATTACAGGCAGTTCCCATGTTATGATTACTATATGCACAAATTTCATAACTCTGGTTTAGATAAATTACATCAGTCCCCACTAACAACATTGTTCAAATTTCAGTTACCATAGGATTTGAGCTATGAGTACTTTGCATAAAGTAATTGTTTCCTTCAGTTCACAAAGCATTATGTAAATAACAGGTACTCATCATGGTTAGTGACTAATCACATCACTTCTTTCACAGTCTGTTGATGATTGGTCACTGTGTATGTTATGTGCTTTACACATAGTCTGCAAAGCGGGTAGTTGTGTTGCCTCCTTATGTCCCAGTGATAAACCAACATGATATTACAAAACTGGGTAACTGAAAGAGGAAATTGGCATACAAAGTTGAAAATGCAACAAATGAAACAAAAAACGATAATGCTGGCAGTGAAATTTGAATCTAACTCAAATGGAGTTTTAAAACAAATAGCTGGGGAAGGAGAACTTATCAACATGAGGTAAGAAAGTGGTTGTGGGACCTGCAGAATCAATGTTTGTATACCTAACCCTGAATTGTGCCCCACATCTTTATAATAAAAAAAGAAATGGAATATAAAAATAAAAATAAAAAAAAGAAAGTGGTTGTGATGACAAGAATGAAGATGTCCCAGAGGAAGTGACACTGTCAGAAAACTTTGCATTGAAAGAGTTCTCAGAGATACTTCACAACATTGAAAGCACAAGGGAAGGAATGTTAGAAACTGATGCAAAGTTAGAATAAAAAAGTATGACAATTCACTATGGCATGAAAAAGATACTTTTTCCATATTGTAAGTTATACATTGAGGAGGTAAACGAAGTTCAAACTACTCTTAGTAAGGTTTTACAAAGAAAATATTTTAATTCTCAATGTTTCTGATATTTTAAATTACAATACACTAAATATTAATTTTACTATGTTTTTATTTCTCTACTGACGATAAGAGAGTTTTTTATGTTTTGACAAAAATAGGTAAAGATCACAGAGCAGTCATAATTTTTCCCATTGATTACTGTGATAGCTTTGCATAGTTTCAGGTTGCAATTTTTACAGTCTCATGCTACCATGCAAAGTGGTGACTGTCTGTGCTGAACATTTTGCTCCCCAACATTCTTAAGTAGAAATGCTTGCCTGAAAGGCAGTTTATCTGCTCCAGAACTGGATAGAGAGATGGGTATTTTAATTTATGGTCCCCCAAGGACTGAGAAAGGGTCTCTGCTTTTCTTATTAGAACACTCAATGGGCCTTGAAATCTGTATTTCATATGTAAATGCCATAAAATGAGTTCTTGTTTCCACTGAGTTTTGAGACTAGGGCTTTGTAGAATTAGTATGTTAGGTTCAGCTAATACAATTAGACTCAACTTTTGTCACTTGTGGAAAATATTTTTAAGACAAAGACTTGCTGGTTGCAGTGGCTCACGCCTGTAGTTCCAGTACTTTGGGAGGCCTACGTGAGAGGATTGCCTGAGCCTGCAGGTTCGAGACCACCCTGGGCAACTTGGAGAGACCTCATCTCTACAATAAATTTTTAAAAAATTAGCCGGGCCTGGTGGTGTGTGCCTGTAGTTCTAACTACTTGGAAGGCTGAGGCAGAAGAATCACCTGAGCCCAGCAGGTCAAGGCAGCAGTAGCTGGGAGCATGCCACTATCCTCCAGCCTAGGTGATAGAGTGACACTCCAACTCAAAAAAAAAAAAAAAAAGGCTTAAAAGCAAAGATTTTAATGGATTTTTTTTTTTTGCTGTCATAATTAAAACTGGGGTATGAAGTGGTAATCTATTAGCTTCCAAAAAAAAAACAATTGTACTTCATGTTAACTTCTTAAAATATTAATAAGTACTAATGATAAAGCTAACATTTATGAAGTACTATGTGCCAGCAACATTCTAAACACTTTAAATATATGTAAATATATATATTTTCCTTTTGATTATACTGAAATTGGCTTATATGTTAGCATAAACCAAGCTAAGTGGTTACTGTATTCCAAGAAAAACTCTGTCATTTGATTTATTTAATAATTATACTTTTCAGCAGGTTTCAGTAAGTAATTTGGCTTATAGAAGTTTTGTTAATGTCATGATATAATATTTTCTTGAAATTAAAGTCAGAAAATGTGAAGCTTACTAGGGACTCTGAATTGATTGTACTGGTATTAGGTCATTTCAATCTCAGTAAACAAAGATTTAAAAGTAGAAAATAATAGAAAAGGCCTTCTCTTCTCTTCATAAACTGTAGTTGAACTTGGAACTAAAGACATTTGTAAGGAAAGAAGCAAGCTCCTAAACAGGTATAAGGATCAAATTTTGTGGCTTTTCAAGTTTGACTTAATTTCATGTAGGGTTTTTTTTTTTTTTTCTGCTAAGCTAATTTTATACTAAACAGGATATCGGCTGGGTATGGTGGCTCACGCCTATAATCCCAGCCCTTTGGGAGACTGAAGTGAGAGGATTGCTTGAGCCCAGGGGTTCAAGACCAGCCTGGGCAACTTGGTGAGACTTCATCTCTACACCTAATTTTTTAAAAAATTAGCCAGGCATGGTGGTTCCAGCTACTCGATAGGCTGAGGTGGAAGGATCACCTGAGCCCAGCAGGTTGAGGCTATGGTGGCCGTGAGTGTGCCACTGTACTCTAGCTTGAGCATCAAACAGAGTGTGACTCCAAAATAAAAATAAACAGGATATTTCTATTCCTTTGGAATACCTTACCAAAAATAAAAGTTACGGAGGTGGAGATCATTCACCTTGTCCCATATCAGAATATGTAGTCCCTATGACCCTCCAGGATATGTGGATTGACCCTCCAGGATATGTGGATTGACCTCTTGATATTTATTCATTGTATTTGAATTAGAAACTAGACAGTGCTTTTTTGTTTTGTTTTGTTTTGTGTTGTTTTGTCTGGCTTTATTTAGTTATATTACTCTGCTTTGTTCCCTAAAACAATTTGAGGCACTTTGCATCTTAATTTGTTATTTACTTTTTCCTTCTTCGTGTAAACCTGCAGTTTACTTGGCTATTCACCAGGAGAAATTTTTATATAATGAAAACTTTTTCGTGTAAATCCCCTACCATAAGTAATCAAATGTTTGTTGTAGGTCTGTGTGGTTAGTTTGTCATTTTTGTTAGTAAATGCTCCACTGGATAGTGTTTTCACTATGAAGAGTACATGGAACAAATGATAAACCATGCTTGACAAGCAGAATGTACTCCCAGACCCACTTCTGGCTTCATCAATCCAGTTCTTATTCTGAGCTGGCATTCTACCTGTCTTTAGTTCCTGCCGTCAACATTGTCAGCCATTTCTTACTTATGAGACAGAATAGGTTACTTTATTAATGTATAGGCTTCTTGACATATCACCATTTATATTGTCACTGGTGGCTCTTTTTAAGTGTATTTTTTTTACCTCGAACCTCAGTTCCTTAAGATAGCTTTTTTCTACCCTCTTCCATTAAATGAGCTTTCAAGAGGTCATATCATTAGACCTAGTACAGTGATGACTTGGGTTTGAGCCAGAGAAGAGCAAATCCCACATATGTGTATACTATTCATGGGTGGCAAGTTACTCAGAATCTTGCTAAACCTCAACTGCTTTAATGATAAAAACTTCATTTCTGTCCATGGGAGTATTTTCTTTTTTTTTTTTAATCACAGAAGTAATTTTTTTTTTTTTTTTTAATGTTGAGAAAGCAGGACTTATTGAGAGGACAGAAAAGCTCTCAGAGTGGGAGGGGACCCGAGGGTGTTCATGGGAGTATTTTCATATGGAAACAGATATGCAGCTCCTGACCCAGTTCTACTGAATGTATATTGGAGTACTGTGAAATAGAACTTTTCTGATTTTAGTATTTCTCTGTGTGTGCTATATTGTAAAACTGGTTACTAATAACTTGTTACCTCACTTTCATTTTTTGTTATTGTTGTTTATTAAATATGACACAAATGGATTAGCGACTGGTCATGTCTCCATCATAGTAGCTAAGGGTATACAATTTGGAACCAGAAAGATCTGAATTGAAAGATTGATTTGAATATTGGCTTCACCAGCCACTTACTCTATAACCATGAATGATTTTTTTTTTTGAGTCAGAGTCTCACTCTGTTGCCCAGGCTGGAGTGCACGCTCACGGCCACCACAGCCTCGACCTGCTGGGCTCAGGCAATCCTTCTGCCTCAGCCTTCCAAGTAGCTGGAACTACAGACATGTGCCACCATGCCCGGTTAATTTTTTGATTTATTGTAGAGACAAGGTCTCACCAAGTTGCCCAGGCTAGTCTCAAACCCATGGACTCAGGCAATCCTCTCACCTTGGCCTCCCAAAGTACTAGGATTACAGGCCTGAACCATCATGCCTAACCCCATGAATGATTTTTTATTTATTTATTTTTAGAGTCAGGGTCTTGCTATGTCACCCAGGCTGGAGTATAGTGGTATGGTCATAGCTCACTGCAGCCTCAAACCCCTGGGCTCAAGTGATCCTCCCACCTTTTTCTCCTAAGTAACTGGAACTATAGGTGCACACTGCCATACACTGCTTTTTTTTTTTTTTTTAAGAGATGTGGTCTCACTATGTTGCCCAGGCTGGTTTCAAACTCCTGACCTCAAGCTATCCTCCCAACTTGGTGTCTCAAAGTGCTAGGATTACAGACGTGAGCCACCACACCTGAATGAGTTTTATAATCTTGCTACATTTAGTTTCCTCATCTATAAGATAAAGAAAATTACTGTATCTACATTGTAATATTATAGTGAGAATTAAATGAGATAACATACGTAATGTGCTTAGCAACAGAACCTAGCATCTAGAAGCATTTAAGAAAGCTAGGCCGGGCTCAGTGGCTCAAACCTGTAATCCCAGTACTTTGGGAGGCCAAGGTGAGGGGATGGCATGAGCCCACAGGTTCGAAAACAACCTGGGCAACTTGGCAAGACATTATCTCTAAATAAATTAAAAAATTAACTGGGTGTGGTAGTGTGCGCCTATAGTTCCAGCTACTTGGAAGGCTATGGCAGAAGGATCACCAGAGCCCAGGAGGTTGAAGGTGGGGTGGCCATGAGCATACCACTGCACTCCAGCCTGGACGATGGAGTGGGACACCAACTCAAAAAAAAACTAATATGACTATTATTTGTTATCTACATTTACTGAGTTCCTAATACATACCAGATGTTGTCCTGGGTATTGGGGCTATAAAGATGAAGAAGACACAGTCCCTGTCCTCAGAATCTCAGTTGAGTGATACAGACAAACTTGGAAAAAAATTTAGATACTCACATGATAAAAGAACCTTGACTATTTGGGGGGTGTTATGGAATATTTGATCTCTACCTGAGATCCTTTATATCATGAACATGGATTTATTTTATAATGAAAAGACAATTACAATACAGTGTAATCGTTGCTCTGTGATATGTATGTAGAGCTATAAGAATAGAGAAACACGGGGGCACAGGGACTCTCTTATTGGAAACCCTTGTGTTTTCATCAGCTTTCCCCCAAAGTGTGATAAGGTACACTTCCTTGTAGGAAGTCAGACCAAAATAATGTGATCAGGTGGTATACAAGCTAAAAACTGTCCATGGAATGGTGGCTGGCCCTCTTTACATAGCTGACGCAGCTGCTTTGCCTCCCAAGATTTTTTACAAAGCCGCCTCTGTTCTTGAGTGGCATTGGGTAAGCTGAGGATAAAATGACTTTCAAACATCATAATGGAAGACTGCTACCCCTCAATATTTTTCACATGGTTTGTTGCTGTTCACCCCACACAAAATCATGAGGCAACCCTAGGGATGGCTGAAATGAAGCCTGCGTCCAGCCGTAGAACTTCATGAACTCAAGAGGAAGAATTTTGAAATCCTTCCTGGAAAGCTGGTCTCCCTCCTCTTCCTCATTCCTAAGCAATTAGAAGCTCTTTGATAGACCTGGAACCAATGTGCATAAACCTATCCACCGTCTAATTTAGAGTTTAGAAATTCTGATTTGCCTTCCAGCTGATTGTCAACTTAGGCCTGACCTAAGATTTCTTATAACTTGTTACTTGCTTTTTAACTGAATTTATCAACATTTAAGTTTATAAAAGTCTGCTGTTGCTTTAGCCCATTTAAGGAGGAAAGTTATCCAAAAAATCAGAAATGTTCCCTAACACCAAATGTCCAGTTTTCTTGTGATATCCTTGCAAAAAGTATACACTTTTTAAAAATTTGTTTTCTTAACTTTCAAAGTAATTTTTGTTTAAAATGAAAAATGAATAGGCTCGTTGCCATAATTTAGTTGGGTTGAATTGTTTGGCTGTAACTTTAGTGGTGATGGAGACCAGATTTGTGAGCTGTGGAATCTGTTCTGTTTGGATCTGACAGCTGGGCATTAAATATCTTGGAACTTTTTGCTTTGCATGGAGATGGGAGGGGCGAGGGGGAGACCAGCAGTGGAAGAAAGCAGTCCACTTTACTTAATGTTCTGTTTGTTTGCCGATTCCAGTAATAACATTGTGCAGCTGTTTGAACAGCTGTCTTTTAATTTCCTTTTGCTTACTGTTTAGATTTATTAAGTTTGTCTTTAATACTTGCCTGTTATCTGTCTTTAACTCGCTCCCTTGTTTTGTTTTTGTTTTTGTTTTTGTTTTGAGTTAGAGTCTCACTCTGTCGTCCAGACTAGAGTGCAGTGGCTGGGCTCCGGCGATCCTTCCACCTCGCCTGGCTGATTTTTTTGATTTATTGTAGAGATGAGGTCTTGCTGCCCAGGCAGGTCTCGAACCCACGAGCTCAGGCAATCCACTCACCTCAGCCTCCCAAAGGCGCGGGGTTACAGGCTGAGCCACCGAACCCGGCTGCTCCCTTGTTTTATTAGATATATTTCAGTATGTTCTGGTCTCTTGTGATCTAGGCATGTTTTGATGATATAAGTTAATTTACTAACAGAAGGATTTTTTAAATTTTGTGAATCATACTGAAAGTGGCTTATATTTACATTCTTGTAGTCCCTTAGCGTGATTATTATAGTTAACTATATAATTTGGTGAATAAGTTACCTTTTGAAATTAAGTCAGAATTTCAATAATGTTAAAACACCATTTATGTTAGCGTCTAAGTCTACCAACAGGTAACTTAGTCTATATTCTCCAGACTAGTTTAAAAAAAAAAATTGGCAGACTAAATGTAAAGTATGTAGATTTTGTTTTAACAACTGTCTGTGAATAGATTGGATACTTAGAAAGTATACACATGTGTACATAAGATAAAAAGACACATTTTTTGGTCAGTCTTTGTGTTCAGCGTATTTAGGTAGACTTATTGCAGATTTCTTCACAACTGTGGGAATTTTATTCTACATTTTCAGGTGAGGGACCTGTGCATTGCTTACATACTGGTGACGTTAACTTATCTCTATATTGGAGTCCTGGTTTTTGCTTCATTTCCTTCACCACCGTTGTCCAAAGACTGCATTGAACAGGTAAGGCCCCCGGTATCCTCTCTGTGTGATTGTTTATACCTTTATAATTTATAATAGGCAGAGTGATACAGTAGCAAAATATAATAAGAGACAGGCCTGGGTTTGAAAGCCATCTCCACTATCTACTCTGAGTGTACAAATTTAGGCACCTTCTTTCTTTCTGAGCTTCAGTTTCCTTTTCCGTTGAATAGTATAAGTAGTAAGATTTTTAGATGGATACTGAGATAACATACTACATGCCACGCACTTTGTGGCACTCAAAGAAATGACTATTATTATGTACATATATTCCTCCTTTTGTGGAGAACTGTTACAGGTAGTTCTTATGAATTTATCAAACCTCCAGAGAGAACCCACCAACCAAACTCCTTTATTTTCCAAAGCCCACCCCTGGAAATATCCATAATGATAAATCTTACTCTCATTTTTATACTGATTGACAGGTAGCAAAACACAAAAAGAGTATTTGACAGTTTAAAAAGAAACAAAATAATAAAAAGAAAAAAACATTTTAATAAAAGGTTGCCATAAGTAATATTTTCTTTAAGTTAACCCATTAGAAACTTAGGAATAGTTTAGTCTAGTTAAATGTGACTGAAGAATTTCTTTT
>NW_007252900.1:649875-655231 GCF_000164805.1 Carlito syrichta | reverse complement strand
TGGGCTCCGGCGATCCTTCTGCCTCAGACTTCCGAGTAGACAGAATTACAGGCATGCGCTACCACGCCCGGCTGATTTTTTGATTTATTGTAGAGATGAGGTCTCGCTGCCCAGGCAGGTCTCGAACCCACGGGCTCAGGCCATCCACTCACCTCAGCCTCCCAAAGGCGTGGGATTACAGGCTGAGCCACCGAGCCCGGCTAAGAATTTCTTACAAAACAGCATTTCATAGGTGACTTTCTAGTCAGAAAAAATTCCTTTAATAGAGTATAGTGAAATATGCAGTATGATTTATTGCAGCTGAATTATAATGGTTATTTCAGCAAAACAGTGTTAATAGTGTTCTCATCTTTATAAGAGAAATAAGTTTGAGGTGTTGCTGTTATGATAGCTTAAAAATGTTCTTTCTCTTTATTTCCTTGTTTCTAGAAGTTCTGGCTGCCAAATGTTTGCCAAAAATCTCCCTGATTTGAACAATTCCCTATAAAGCCCACTCCCTTGGGAATAGGAATATTTGTGGTATTTGTATTTGAAAGAAAAATAAAATTAAAATTCAGAGTGATTAACCTTTTTTTTAAAGACACCAAACTAAAATGAAGAAAAGTCATAAAAGGAAGTAGAAATAAATCTTTTTCAATTTAGGAATGGGCTAAACAATGATGATTCTAGGTGATAGATGTACTCTTACCTTATTCTATAATATTTACTTTGAAAGTACTACTGTGCTTCAGAGATGGAAAAGCAAGCGTGTTAATGAGGGTAAAATAGCATTGAGCTGAACTGTGCTTGAACTGTATAGGGTAGTGCTTCTCAGTCTATCTGTGGTAAAGACAAGGATTTTCTTTGTTATTGCTTTAATGTCAAATAAATTGCAGAGTGATACTTTTTTTTTTTTTTTGAGTTGGAGTCTCACTCTGTTGCCTAGACTGGAGTGCAATGGCACACTCCCGGCCACCGCAGCCTCCACCTACTGGGCTCCGGCGATCCTTCCGCCTCAGGATTCCAAGTAGCCAGAACTACAGGCATGCACTACCACATCCAACTAATTTGTTTTATTTATTATAGAGATAAGGTCTCTATAAGTTGTCCGATTGGGTCTCGAACCCGCTGGCCCAGGCAGTCCACTCTCCTCAGCCTCCCAAAGTGCTGGGATTACAGGCTGAGCCACCGAGCCTGGCCGCAGAGCCTGGCCGCAGAGTAATACTTTTGTAAAATAGAATTAAAATATGGCAATGTCAGCCGGGTGCCATGGCTCACGTCTGCAATATCAGCATTTTAGGAGGCAGAGGCAGGAGGATTGCCAGAGCCCAGGGGTTCTAGACCAACCTGGGCAATTTGGCAAGAATTCGTCTCTACAGTAAATCAAAAAATTAGCCGGGCATGGTGGTGTGTGCTTGTAGTTCCAGCTATTTGGAAGGCTGAGGCGGAGCCTGAGTCCAGCAGGTCGAGGATGCGGTTGCCATGAGTGTGCCTCTGCACTCCAGCCTGGGTGACAGAGTGAGACTACGGCTCAAAAAAAAAAAAAGGGCAGGAGGGGGCAATGTCGATTTTTTTGATGAAAGTTTCTAAACACTTAAACACTTTCGATTTCTATACTTACCTCACTGAAAAATAGTTAACAAGCAGTTCATGAATGGGCACTAGTCCACAGACCACAATCTGAGTAGTACCTGTGTTCAGAATAAGCAGACTCTCATTTTATAAATTTATATGTACTGAACTTGATATTTTAACATGACCTCATTATCTTTCTTGGATTAGAATTTTTTAGACAACTTCCCTAGCAGTGACACCCTGTCCTTCATTGCAAGGATATTCCTGCTGTTCCAGATGATGACTGTGTACCCACTTTTAGGCTACCTGGCTCGTGTCCAGCTATTGGGCCATATCTTCGGTGACATTTATCCTAGGTAAGGGCTCTTCTCTTGACCAGCAAGATGTGCCAAGCCACAAGTGACTGTGCAAGCAGGTCAGCCTAAAGTGTGACTGATTCTTTTGCTATAAAAATGTGTCCAATGAAAGTGGTTACTAAGGATAGATCATTGCTGTCCTTTTCCCTGAAGTACTTTAAAAATAGAAGCAGCCAGTCATGGTGGTTCAAGCCTGTAATCCCAGCACTTTGGGAGGCAGTGGCAAGAGGATTGCCTGAACCCAGGTTTTGAGACCAACCTGGGCAACTTGGTGAGACCTTGTCTCTACAATAAATCAAAAAATTAGCCGGATGTGGTGGTGCACACCTGTTGTCCCAGCTACTTGGAAGGCTGAGGCAGAAGGATCGCCTGAGCCCAGCAAGTTAAGGCTGCGATGGCTGTGTGTATGCCACTGCACTCCAACCTGGGTGACAGTGAGACTCCAAATCAAAAATAAAAATAAAAACAACTCCTTTGTCTAGAATGATTTAAAGTTTATTCCTTTCTAGTGTAGTCAATTATCTCTGATAGCAGTTATATTGTTTATTATATGATTTAATTGTATTAGTCTATCCATTGCAAAGAAGTTTGTAGTATATAGTACCTGTGTTGGCAATGTGCAGGCTATGAGAAGCAACACTTTTATTTTAATTGTTGGTCATTGAAGATGTTAGAGCCAAGGGAAAATTCCTTTGCCCTCTGAAGATTCTCTGAAAATAACAATAAGCAGATTAATAGGAGAAAAGGCATATACGTTGATTTGGTCATAGTTTCATATTACACGGGAGCCTTTCAAATGAAGGCCCAAAGATACAAGGAAAATTGACCATTTTTAATTTTGGATTTAGCAAAGTATGGACAGCCATATCTAATGCTAATAGACTGAGAGGGAAAAGCAGCAAAGCCTTTCCGTCTAGATTCTTCTTGACCTCTCTGAGCTTGCATTTTTTTCTTCTGGGTATGGGACAGGACCTTCTCTGGAATGGGGGTCTTGTGACAGTCAAATGAGGTAGGTCAGATCATTTCTTTTTTTTTTTTTTTTTTATGAGTTGGGGGTCTCACTCTGTCACCCAGGGTGGAGTGCAGTGGCACCCTCAAGGCCACCGCAGCCTTGTCCTGCTGGGCTCAGGTGTTCCTTCTGCCTCAGTTTTCCAAGTAGCTGGAACTATGGGCATGTACACACCCAGCTAATTTTTTGATTTGTTATAGAGACAAGGTCTCACCAAGTTGTCCAGGCTGGTCTCAAACCCCCCGGGCTCAGGCATTCTTCTTGCCTCTGCCTCCCAAAGTGCTAGAATTACAGATGAGAGCCACCACACCCGGCCTGATAATTCATTTATGGCTAGTTTTTAAACAGAAAGGTAGGGGGAAAATAAGAGTAATATTTTTAGGTTTTTATGGCTGCCTTTGAGGAAAAGCAGTTTTGGTTTCTATGACCTAGCTTGAGAATGAGGAATTCTAGTTTTTTTGTTTTTTGTTTTCCAAACTAGGGTCTCACTCTGTAGCCCAGGCTAGAGCACAGTGGCACACTCGTGGCCAATGCAACCTCGACCTACTGGGCTCAGGCGATCCTTCCACCTCAGCCTTCCAAGTAGCTGGAACTACAAGCATGCTCCCCCACATCCAGCTAATTGTTTCATTTATTGTAGAGATGAGGGCTCGCCAAGTAGCCCAGACTGGTCTCGAATCCATGAGCTCAGACAATCCTATCACCTCGGCCTCCCAAAGTGCTGAGGTTATAGGCATGAGCCACTGTGCCCAGCCAAATTCTAGTTTCTATAGCTAGTCCTGGAGTAGAATGGGACTGAGAGGAAGACAGGATAAAGTCAGAGAAAAATTTGTTTCTAAAGCTGCTTGTGAGACCTTCATTTTGGGGTATTGTTTTGTGAGTCCAACAATACTTACTTGTATATTAATTAACATTTGTGCAGTTTACATGAATGTCCATTTATTTAGAATTGAAGGTAAGATATATAGCAGGTTTAAATTCTTATTTGATATATAATGAATTTAAATTACTGCTATAACTTTTAACCTCTTATTGGGGTTGGAGGAGTTATGAATCTTTGTGAATATCTGTTCAAAACTAGTTACTCTCATCCAGGAGAAATTTCCATATGTCATTTTTTGTTTGTTTGTTTGTTTGTTTGTTTGTTTGTTTGTTTGAGGTGGAGTCTCACTCTGTCGCCCAGACTGGAGTGCAGTGGCCGCTGCCGGCCACCGCAGCCTCGACCTACTGGGCTCCGGCAATCCTTCTGCCTCAGCCTTCCCAGTAGCCGGAATTACAGGCACGTGCTACCACGCCTGGCTAATTTTTTAATTTTATTGTAGAGATGAGGTCTTGCTGCCCAGGAGGGTCTCGAACCCGCGGGCTCAGGCAATCCACTCACCTCAGCCTCCCAAAGGCACAGGATTACAGGCTGAGCCACCAAGCCCGGCTCCATATGTAGTTTAAAGGTTTCCCTGTAGCCTTCTAATAGATTCATCCTAGTGAAAAGAACCCCATTTTATTGGGTATAAATTATCTTAAATGAAGAAAACTTTTGAATAAAATTTGAAAAAAAATGCATTAATAGTAACCAACTAAGCAAGTGATCTTAGTCTGTTCTTGTTTGAAATAAACTGATGTAGTCTGTCTCCTCAGTATATAATTTAGCTCAAACTATGTTGGTTTAAAACAAAGCAAAAGTCAAGAGTTACCAGGTCTCAAGAACTGATAACAGCAGCAACCACAATACTAACATTGCTAATCTAGAAGATTGGAGTCCAGTAAATGTAAGACTCTTGTTGTGTTTATACTCTGCTGTATTTATGTTCACCAAAATGAAATAAATACAATGAAGTAATAGATTAAAGAATTCTAAGCAAATGCATTATTCCTGTTTTCTGCCATTATTTTGCAGAATTGTGACTATTAGAAGAATTTTTTTTCTTTTTGGAAAAAATCTGAGGTCCCTTTTATATTCACATTACATTTCTTTGCCTACCACCAAGAACATACTATCATTAATTCTGCAGTTACAAGTATTCTACAGAGTAGAGTGTGCATACTTTAGAGCCTACTTTTTGCTTTCAAGATCCCTTTATACTCTTAAAATTTATTGCAGACCCCCAGGAACTTTAGTTCATGTAGGTATATCTATCAATATTTAACATATGAAAAAAACTTTACAGTTTGTATTTATTAATTTCTCTAAAAACAATAATATAAAGCCATTATTTGTTAACATAAATAACGTTTTTTAAAAAATAATTACTTCTAGGCTGCTCACAGTAGCTCGCGCCTATAATCCCTCAGCCTTGGGAGGCTGAGATGAGTGGATTGCCTGAGCCCGCGGGTTTGAGACCCGCCTGGGCAACTTGGTGAGACCTCATCTCTACAGTAAATCAAAAAATTAGCTGGGTGTGGTAGCGCGTGCCTGTAGTTCCAGCTACTTGGAAGGCTG
>NW_007252900.1:644439-649855 GCF_000164805.1 Carlito syrichta | reverse complement strand
GCGGTGGCTGGGAGCGGCCACTGCACTCCAGTCTGGGCGACAGACTCCAACTCAAAAAAATAAAAATAAAAATAATAAGTATCATCTACATTATTATTGTGTCTAAAATTGATTCCCAAACTTTGACTTGTTAATATCCAGTTAAGGTATTTAGTAAATACCTTATTCATGGTAAATAGTGAGTTTTTTTGTTTTTGTTTTTTGAGTTGGAGTCTCACTCTGTTGCCCAGTGGCACACTCACTGCCAGCCCAGCCTTGACCTGTTAGACTCTGGCGATCCTTCTGCCTTGGCCCT
Source organism: Carlito syrichta (assembly GCF_000164805.1). Taxonomy (NCBI): domain Eukaryota; kingdom Metazoa; phylum Chordata; class Mammalia; order Primates; family Tarsiidae; genus Carlito; species Carlito syrichta. The sequence goes on along the minus strand of NW_007252900.1, from coordinate 649,560 downwards.
CCAAGTAGCTGGAACCACAGGCACGTGCCACCACACCTAGCTAACTTTTTTTGATCTATTGTAGAGATGATGTCTCGCCAAGTTGCCCAGGCTGGTCTTGAACACGTGGGCTCAGGCAGTCCTCTCATCTCAGCCTCCGAAAGTGCTGGGGTTATAGGCATGAGCCACCGTGCCTGGCCATGAGTAGCTTTAAGTGGTTATGTCTGAAAAAGGAAAACCTGCCCATTTTACCTTTCCCTTAATAATTTTGTTTTACTATAACAGTAAAATAAGCAAACACTTTACAAAAGGTTGGTTACTATAGAAAAGGGGAAATTTTATCCAAAATTCCAAACCACAATGCAATCACTACTGTATTTTCAGTGGCTATCCTTCTGATATTTTTTCAAATATTTTGAAATTTTCTTGTGTAGTGAAAAATAGCTAGCATTTTTCTAAATTGCCTAGTTAGTTTTTTACTTATCTAGGTGATAATGTTTTCTTTTTTTTTTTCTTTTTTTGAGTTGGAGTCTCACTGTCGCCCAGACTGGAATGCAGTGGCCGCTCCCGGCCACCACAGCCCTGACCTGCTGGGCTCCAGCGATCCTTCCGCCTCAGCCTTCCTAATAGCTGGAATTACAGGCGTGCGCTACCAAGCCCGGCTGATTTTTTGATTTATTGTAGAGATGAGTTCTCATCAAGTTGCCCAGGCTGGTCTCGAACCCACGGGCTCAGGCAATCCACTCACCTCGGCCTCCCAAGGCGCGGGATTACAGGCTGAGCCACTGAGCCCAGCCAATAATGTTATTTTAAATAATTTTTAGTATACTCTGTCAAGTAAATTTTTGCCTTGCTATATCTAGGATTCTTCTGTTTTTATAAATATCATTATATTAATAGCTTTTCAATGATTTTGATTATCTTTTCAAGATATTCCAATGGAATTATAGAACACGGAATGTGAACTCTGATACACCCTACCAGTTTGTATTTAGCCCATTTATATAATTTCCCAAAGTGACCAGTTTCACTGTCTGATTACCAACATTGAGTACTACTGTCACCTTTTATTTTTTCTGTGATTTTATCAAGCTTAATACATTTTCATTTTAAGATATTAAGAATGAACTTTATTCACATTGAGTGGTTATAATTTGCCTATTTTTATATTTTTTCTTTTCTCCAAACTTTTTTCAACTTCTAGCATCTTCCACGTGCTAATTCTTAATCTAATCATTGTGGGAGCTGGAGTGATCATGGCCTGTTTCTACCCAAACATAGGAGGGATCATAAGGTACTGCCTGTATGGGGATTGTGCGCCTTCACATATTGGTCTTTATTTTTAGGCTTTTTCTGTTATTGTTGTTTTAACTTAATTTTATTAATTTTCTGTGGGTATTTAAAACTGGTAGCATTCAAATGTAGTTCCCTAGTATCAGTTAAAGTGCTCATTAGCTTCCATTTCTGTTTATTCCTGGTGGAGAACTGACTCTAGAAGCCCCATTATCCCTTAGTTTCAGGTACCTTTCTCTTTTTTTACTCATTATTTTCCACTGTATTTCCTCTCTATTTATCCAAAATAAGAAGTTATTTTTAATACATACATCTTCTTAGGGGTATCTGGGAGGTCTTTTTTATATCAAAGCTATATTCCCATTTCCTTTCCATTTCCATTCAGGAATACATTTCAGTGTCAATTACAGTCAGAAAGTAAGAGTGTAGATCCCAGATGGCTCTGTCCTTAATATCCTTTCCCTAAAAATGTTGTGACAGATTGGGTGAAGTGGGAATAAGGTTGTAACCTCAGATTCTCGTGGGGAACCAGGGTTTAGAGTGAGTGATTTTTCTTAATACATACAGCAGGAATGAGTCACTTTTTTGAAGACCCTTACCTAAGAAAGTAACAAGAAAAGAGAAGGGAGATTGTTAGCCTGATGCTTGGTGAATATAATTGACTTACAAGTTCCTATTAAGCCATTCCTCAAGAAAACCCAGGCCCGGCACAGTCGCTCATGCCTGTAATTCCAGCACTTTGGGAGGCCAAAGAGAAAGGATTGCATAAACCCAGGAACTTGAGACCAGCCTAGACAACTTAACAAGACCTCATCTCTACAAAAATTAAAATTTTTTAAATTAGCCAGATGTGGTGCACCTCTGTAGTTCCAGCTACTTGGAAGACTGAGGCAGAAGGACTGCCTGAGCCCAGGAGGTTGAGGTTGCAGTGAGCCACGATCATGCCACTGTATTCCAGTGTGGGTGACAGAGTGAGACCCTGACTCAAAAAAAAAAGAAGATCCAAGTATAGGGAAAAGGAGAACAAAATGCATGTTTCTCTATCACAGTCTCATGTTTAAGTATTTTTATTCTTCGATAATTATGCAGAATGCCACAGAGGCATTCATTTATCTGTTCTAATTCCTTCTTTCTTACTTTCTTTCTTTCCTTCCTTCTTTCTTTCTTTCTTTCCTTCCTTCTTTCCTTCTTTCCTTCCTTCTTTCTTTCCTTCTTTCTTTCTTTCTTTCTTTCCTTCTTTCCTTCCTTCTTTCCTCCTTTCCTTCTTTCCTCCTTTCTTTCCTTCTTTCTTTCCTTCCTTCTTTCCTTCCTTCTTTCTTTCCTTCCTTCTTTCCTTCTTTCCTTCTTTCCTTCCTTCTTTCTTTCCTTCCTTCTTTCCTTCTTTCCTTCCTTCTTTCTTTCCTTCCTTCTTTCCTTCTTTCCCTCTTTCTTTCTTTCCTTCCTTCTTTCTTTCTTTCTTTCCTTTCCTTCTTTCCTTCTTTCTTTCTTTCTTTCCTTCTTTCCTTCTTTCCTCCTTTCTTTCCTTCTTTCTTTCTTTCTTTCTTTCCTTCTTTCCTTTCCTTCCTTCTTTCCTTCTTTCTTTCCTTCTTTCCTTCTTTCCTTCTTTCCTTCCTTCCTTCCTTCCTTCCTTCCTTCCTTCTTTCCTTCTTTCCTTCTTTCTTTCCTTCTTTCCTTCTTTCCTTCCTTCCTTCCTTCTTTCCTTCTTTCTTTCCTTCTTTCCTTTCTTCCTTCTTTCCTCCTTTCTTTCCTTCTTTCTTTCTTTCCTTCTTTCCTTCTTTCCTTCTTTCTTTCCTTCTTTCTTTCTTTCCTTTCTTCCTTCCCTTCTTTCTTTCTTTCCTTTCTTCCTTCCTTCTTCCTTTCTTTCTTCCTTTCTTTCTTTCTTTCAGTTGGAGTCTCACTCTGTCCCTCAGGCTAGAGTGCACTGGTGCAGTGGCGTGATCATGGCCACCACAGCCCCGACCTGCTAGACTCAGGCAATCCTTCCACCTTCCAAGTAGCTGAACTACAAGCGTGTGCTACTACACACAACTGATTTTATTATTATTATTATTTATTGTAACAATGAGGTCTCGCCATGTTGTCCAGGCTGATCTCGAACTCTGGGCTCAGGCAATCCTCTCTCCTCTGCCTCCCAAAGTGCTGGGATTACAGATGTGAACCACCACACCCAGCCTATCTCTTCTCATTCTTTTTTTTTTTTTGAGTTGGAGTCTCACTCTGTTGCCCAGACTGGAGTGGAGTGGCCGCTCCCGGCCACCGCAGCCTTGACCTGCTGGGCTCCGGCAATCCTTCCGCCTCAGCCTTCCGAGTAGCCGGAATTGCAGGCGCGCGCTACCATGCCCGGCTAATTTTTGGATTTTATTGTAGAGATGAGGTCTCGCCTGCCCAGGCGGGTCTCAAACCTGCGGGCTCAGGCAATCCACTCACCTCAGCCTCCCAAAGGCGTGGGATTACAGGCTGAGCCACCAAGCCCGGCTTCTCTTCTCATTCTTAAACAGTTGCTAACAGTCCCTCAGAAACTCCGAATGCCAGAGAAACTATGGAGATTTGAAGGATGGATAAAAGGTCTTTGTCAAGCAGGTACTATAAAGATGAGCAGGAAATAATATTTTATATTAACCTCGCAAGTAAAATAAGCTTTAAGCCCAAATGTTGTTTTTTTTTGTTGTTGTTGTTGTTGTTTTGTTTTGTTTTGAGTCGGAATCTCACTCTGTCGCCCAGACTGGAGTGCAGTGGCCGCTCCCGGCCACCGCAGCCTCGACCTGCTGGGCTCTGGCGATCCTTCCTCCTCAGCCTTCTGAGTAGCTGGAATTACAGGCATGTGCTACCACGCCCGGCTGATTTTTTGATTTATTGTAGAGATGAGGTCTCGCTGCCCAGGCAGGTCTCGAACCCGCGGGCTCAGGCAATCCACTCACCTCAGCCTCCCAAAGGTGCGGGATTACAGGCTGAGCCACCGAGCCCGGCTAAGCCCAAATGTTTTATGTCAGCAAGAAATGAATCAAAAATAATGTTGTTGCACTATCAGACTGAGGCAGATTTAAGATTTATTTACTTTAATTGTAAATCACCAAAAGCAAAGTACAAGAGGAATGTTAACCCCCAAAGCTTTTATTTTGCAGATATTCAGGAGCAGCATGTGGCCTGGCCTTTGTATTCATATATCCATCTCTCATCTATATAATTTCCCTCCACCAAGAAGACCGTCTGACGTGGCCCAAATTAATCTTTCACGTTTTCATCATCATTTTGGGTCTGGCTAACCTGATTGTTCAGTTTTTTATGTGAAATACTCAACTGTTTTCTCAAGATGTTATATGGTATTTGGAGCCTTTACAACAGTCTTACATAAATTCACTTGTAAATGCTGTTGTTGCCATAATTCTAAGAGTTTTTCCAATCGGAAAGCAAGGGAAATAGTGTTCCATTAGTAAGTATTTTTGACCAGGGTGGGTAAAGGGGCAAGAAGAATGATCTTCATCTCTATACCTTTCTCATCTTCACTCACTTCTTCATTCTCTCTGTCTTTTCTGAATAGAAATGTGTGCCCTAAGAAAAAATCATGCTGGGTTTTGCTTTAGAGATGCAACATGGGTGGATTTATTTTGCCAACAGTAAAGATTCTCAGGGTGTCACAGCAGCATATTGGCAGATCCTGTTTCTGTTTTATGTTTTAATGTATTTCCGTTCATTTTCATACTTGCTAGACCATTTTTGCAGTTTGCCCAAACCTTTACTGTTTGAGACACGAAACCAAATACCTCATTTCAAAAAAGAAGTTTCCAGCCGGGCTCAGTGGCTCAGCCTGTAATCCCACGCCTTGGGAGGCTGAGGTGAATGGATTGCCTG
>NW_007252900.1:636234-644213 GCF_000164805.1 Carlito syrichta | reverse complement strand
CAGCCACTGCACTCCAGTCTGGACAACAGAGTGAGACTCCAACTCAAAAAAAAAAAAGGAAGTTTCAGAGGCATCAGTGTTAATAGAGTGAATTCTTAACTGAATCTTAATCTCTAAATGAAGAAATAAAGAGAGAAAAAAACAGTGTCAGTATAGGTCCCATGGTCATGAAATATATGCAAAATAAACAAAGGAGAGTGTGTTGCTGTCTGACTCCTTTTATTTCGAATCACTGTTCCCCAAACCAGATTTTGATTAGGAACAAGAATGATTGTCCCCATAGACCCAGGGGACTTTTTTGGATCCCTGAGCATTGCATAGGCTGTCATGACAGACCCAGTGGGGAAAGAATGGCAGAGAGGGGCCCGTGAGGCCACTGAGGAGAGAAGGGGAATGGAGACTGGGCCTGGAGAAGAGGCCTCCTCAGCCCAGCATATCCTGTGTCCTCTGGGGGTGGAAGTGGTTTCTGTACCATAGGGAAGGATTCATTTTGTTTGAGGTATGACCACCAGAAGGAGACCCCCATCTGCTTGCTTCTGTAATTGGCAGGAGAGGTTAAATCCCCATAAGAACAACTCCTTATATCTGAGAAAAGGGTTAGAGAATCTGGATTCTTAGAATTGGCACTCTGCTTTTTCTTCCAAACTAAAAGCTAAACCAGGATCCACATTCATGTCTTCGATGTAATACAGCCTTTGTGTTCAGCCCAGCACTGCAACATGGTCATTTGTTGTTGTTGTTGTGTTTTCATTTTGTTTTCTGGAAAATTTAGATTTCTCTAATTTTAGGCTAAAGTTTTAAAATGTATTGTGTGTTCACATCTCAGGAGAGTGTACGGTTTTGTGCCATTTCCTTCCTTTACGAAAGACAAGTGAAATGTTTTTTGTAAACCTAGTAAGGAACCCCAGATTCAAGACCAGCCTTAATTTCTTTCAGCAAAGCTTTCTGTCCTTTTCATAAAGCCATACACCTATATTAATGATGAACTGTATTTCCTAAAGCTCATTTTTTTAAGTTGCATTATAAAAATTCTCAAGCCCACTTGCCTCAGAATAATATGGTGAACTCCTATATACCCATACCCTAGATTTAATAATTAAAATACTTTGCTGCATTTGCTTCACCTATCTTTTTTTTTTGAGCTAGGGTCTCATTCTGTCGCCCAGGCTGAAGTACCGTGGCATGCTCATGGTCACCACAACCTCGACCTGCTGGGCTCAGGTGATCCTTCCACCTCAGCCTTCCAAGTAGCTGGAACCACAAGCATGTGCTACCACACCCGGCTAATTTTTTTATTTATTGTGGAGACAAGGTCTCACCAAGCTGCCTAGGCTGGTCTCAAACTCCGGAACTCAGGCAATCATCTGTCCTCTGCCTCCCAAAGTGCTGGGATTACGTGAGACAGTGCGCCTAGCCTCTTTTCTACTGATTTTTCTTTTTTTTTTTTTTTTTTTGAGTCAGAGTCCACTGTGTCACCCAGGTTGGAGTACAGTAGCATGCTCACAGCTACCACAGCCTCAACCTGCTGAACTTAGATGATCCTTCCATATCATCCTTCCAAATAGCTGGGATTACAGGAGCATGCCACCATACCCAGCTAATTTTTGAGTTACTATAGATACAAGGTCTTGACATATTGCCCAGGCTGGTCTCAAACTCTTGGGCTCAGGCAATTCTCTCGCCTCAGCCTCCCAAAGTGCTAGGATTACAAGCATGAGCCACTGTACCCAGCTTCTACTAAAATACTTTAAAGTCCATCTAAGATGTTATATCATTGCATCTCTGCAAGACTTAATATGCAACTAATAGCCTTTTGAACTTAGTCACACTGATGGAAATAGTGTCTAAAGTTTTTGTTGGCAGAAACTGCTGGTAGAATCTGGGTTAACTGGAAAATTTTGCAGTGTTAACCTCTCTTAGAAGAGGAGTATAATGAATGGAGAAAAGTGTCTTTCTATGTTTGAGAGCCTCTGAATCTTTATGACTTCAGTCTTATTCAGTTAAGAGACATAAGATTCAGAAGCTAGATAGCACTCAAATCTTCTCAACTTAATCCTTGTTTATCCCTAGTTGCCTCTCTTGTCTTTAAAGACTTTAGAGACAGTTCTTACTGCCTCCTTCCAACAATATACTTGAATGTTTTAACACATGGAAATATGATTTGATGTATTTTTGTCCATTTTACAGAGTGACTATGACAATGTTTTATTTACAAACTAAAAAGCAATGTGGGATTTTGCTTTTGTCTTCTTTAAACCTGATAATTTAGAACTTTTAAAATCTTATGTTAGCATGCTGAATGACTTTGCCTCCTTAAGTTTCTTTTCATGAGATCAACTCTTTTGGCCTGCTACTTGGGTCAGTCTGAGAACTCTTTGTGTGTAAGTGCAAATGTCCTGGCTCACACATTAGAGTGATGAGATATGAAGTCACTCAGTTCACATTAGTTTCACACTTTCTTTATCTACTATGATCTCTGGATTTTCTAATTAAGTTTTTTCACTTTTTGCTATGATGTGGTTAATCTTAGTTGCTCTGATTTTAGCTTAACACGCAACTGAGGACATTGTGAAATTAAAAATGGATTGTTTAGAGAGATCTTCCTTAGAAAGCCTGTGAATGAATGTGTTATGCTAATACTAAACCAGAAAGGACAAAGAAAATTAAACTAAATTGGACACGTGGATGATCTTTCAAAGTCAATTTTACCATCACACCCCAAAAAAATGCATTGGACTGGCACGGTGGCTCACGCCTATAATCCCTGCACTTTGGGAGGCCGAGGTAAGAGAACTGCCTGAGCCCATGGGTTCGAGACCAACGTGGGCAACTTGGCGAGATCTCATCTCTACAGTGAATCAAAAAAATTAACTGGGCATGATGGCGTATGCTGTGGTTCCAGCTACTTGGAAGGCTGAAACGGAAAGATCGCCTGAACCCAGCAGGTCGAGGCTGCAGTGGCCATGAGCATGCCACTGCACTCCGGCTTGGGCGACAGAGTGAGATTCTGACTCAACAACAAAAAACAATGCATTGGAGTAAGTAATAAATGTATTCATAAAAAGGGACTACATTAAAGGGAAGTGCTTTATTTACATTAAGAATATTTTATAAATACAGTTCAGCTATGAACTGCAGATGTAGAATTTTCTGTTTCTACTTAGAGTTCACTGGGAAAATGTTGATTTGTGTTTTGATTTATCAATTTCCATGAATCTAGTAAAGAAACTATATACATAATTAATTATGTGGAGGGCTTTTAGAAAAAGAGAAGCGATCCCTCTCCATTAGGATCCTCAGGGAGGGCTGATGAAGGAAGCCGTGTTAAAAGCAGCAGGGACCTGTTCTCAGATTCCTTCTATAACTGTCCAAAGCTTAAATATTTGCTATGCTCACCAACAAATAGGATTCTGCATGTTAGGTGATTTGCTTTTATTTTGGTAAACTTCCTCTAAGAAAAGTTTTCATTACGTGTGCTTAATTGCTTCTGTATGTGATCTTATTGTTCTCTCTGCATTTTGAACACACTGCATTGTTCACTCTTGTGAATCTTAGCAAACTTAATAGACTAACAGAGAAAGTAATAAGTAACACACTGAGTGGTACAAACAGAAAAATTGTATAAGATTTCTCTTCAGAGACTTATTGAAATATTGGTATTCCAAATGTCAAATGTTTGAACTCATTGAAAAGAGCAGAAAATATTGATGCTATATGTTTTCTTTACAAAGCACTGACCTAGTTACTTTTTAGAATCTGGTGGCGGTGTTTTCTTTTGCTTTTTACCTCAGTTTCGTCCCAGTTCGAATGTCCAAAACCAAATCCAGATCTAGTTGACACCTAAACAATAGACAGTTACATTAGTTTGTGATCCAGAGTGAAATTAATCCCCCACATACACACGAGATGGCCTGGCAGGCCCCTTTTATAGTTCACTGCCACCTTCACTTCAGATTATGTAAACACATATTGTGAAACAGATCTGACGGGCACCTCAGAACCTAAACATTACTCTTTGAAATGTAATTTGTTGTCTTTTTATATCAAAGAAGAAATTAAAATTATTTTTAAGAAAAACAACTCCAGAATTTTGTGTGAGTTTTGCTGGGAAATGTTACTGCCTAATAGCTATCCCAGGGTGGGAGGAGGTTGGGTTCCATCTTTTGCGAGGTCAACTGCTCAAGTGACTCTGTGCCTGTGTCTCATGTCAGGTCACAAGAAGCCCTCCCTAGTGTTCTAATCCTGGAGAAAGGCATACACCACAGTATGTTAGCTGAAACCTACAATGACTATCCCTTTAGGACAATATGCTGTTGTGCCCTCTCCCCCTATGAATATTTAGAATGAATGTGACACCAGGTACGTGAGGCCAGTTTCTGGCAAAGTGCTTGGTATCATAATCTTCCAGAGCCACTTGAGCCAAAAAGAGCTCCAATTTTCTGCCTTTCCTGAGGCCAGGAGTTCAAGGCTGCAATGAGCTATGACTTTATCATTTTTCTTTATTTTCCAGCTCTTCTGCAAAAGTAAAATAAGGCTATATCTTCTTTTTCTTTTCTTCTTTTTAAGGCTACGTCTTTTTAAGATTAAAATTTTCTCCATTCTCGTTATTTATCTTGGATCATAAAGAGCAGGCCTGGAAGCCGGGCTCGGTGGCTCAGCCTGTAATCCCGCGCCTTTGGGAGGCTGAGGTGAGTGGATTGCCTGAGCCCGCGGGTTCGAGACCCACCTGGGCAGCGAGACCTCATCTCTACAATAAATCAAAAAAAAAATCAGCCGGGCGTGGTAGCGCACACCTGTAATTCCAGCTATTTGGAAGGCTGAGGCAGAAGGATCACTGGAGCCCAGCAGGTCGAGGCTGCAGTGGCCGGGAGCAGCCCCTGCACTCCAGTCTGGGTGACAGAGTGAGACTCCAACTCAAAAAAAAAAAAACAGGCCTTGGCTAGAGATGGGAAAAAGCTCACTCTCCAGATTTTTCTTCTTTTGGCTGTCCCTTGGTCACAAGTGATCTAATTATGCTTGCTCATGGCAAGCACTCAGTATACACTTGTTTAATTAATTAATGGAAAATGGTAAGTTAATTGCTGTTATCTAGGATTTTGTACCATAACCCACAAAACGAAACAAAATCAGGTCAGTCGGGTTCAGAACTAGTCACTGAGTCAATATTTAAGTACTTACTGGATACCAGACTTTACGCTAAGCAGTGAGCACACAGTGGCAAACACCCAGATGTGGCCTTGGTTTTTGCCCATCCTCCTGAGATCAACAACTGGGTCATCTTCCCCATGTGCCACCAAAATGCTAGGCTTTTGCCCTTTCCCGCTGCCCTGTCTCCACTGATTGCTGTGACATGGCCATGTCATACACATTTTGAAGAGATGAACATGAGATGGTGGTACAATAAATGGGAGGTTGTAAAGTGAGTTATCTTTATCAAGATAAAACTTTTAAAACCCAGGTCCAAGCCAGGTATAGCGGCTTGTGTCGTAATACCAACTACTCAGGAGGCTGAGTAAAGAAAATCACTTGAGCCAGACTCAGTGGCTCAGCCTGTAATCCCGCGTCTTTGGGAGGCTGAGGTGAGTGGATTGCCTGAGCCCTCGGGTTCGAGACCCGCCTGGGCAGTGAGACCTCATCTGTACAATAAATCAAAAAATCAGCCGGGCGTGGTAGCGCATGCCTGTAATTCTAGCTACTTGGAAGGCTGAGGCGGAAGGATCGCCGGAGTCCAGCAGGTCGAGGCTGCGGTGGCCGGGAGTGGCCACTGCACTCCAGTCTGGGCGACAGTGAGGCTTCAACTCAAAAAAAAAACAAAAAGAAAACCGCTTGAGGCTGGGAGTCTGAGACCAGCCTGGGGCAACAGAGACCTCACCCTGAAAAAAATGAAAAATCGTCTTTTTCGTGGCGCCTGGGAGCCCGTCGGCTGCTTCAAGATGAAGCTGAATATCTCCTTCCCGGCCACCGGCTGCCAGAAACTCATCGAAGTGGACGATGAACTCAAGCTCCGTAGAAATGAGAAGCACATGGCCACGGAAGTTGCTGCGGACTCCCTGGATGAGGAGTGGAAGGGTTACGTGGTCCGAATCAGTGGCGGGAACGATAAACAAGGTTTCCCCATGAAGCAGGGTGTCTTGACCCATGGCCGTGTCCGCCTGCTGCTGAGTGAGGGGCATTCCTGTTACAGACCAAGGAGAACTGAAGAAAACGCAAATCTGTCCGGGGTTGCATTGTGGATGCCAATCTGAGCGTTCTCAACTTGGTTATTGTAAAAAAAGGAGAGAAGGATATTCCTGGGCTGACTGACACCACGGTGCCGTCAACTGGGGCCCAAAAGGGCTAGCAGGATCCGCAAACTCTTCAATCTCTCTAAAGAAGATGATGTCCGCCAGTATGTTGTAAGAAAGACCCTAAACAAAGAAGGTAAGAAACCGAGGACCAAAGCACCCAAGATTCAGCGACTTGTCACTCCACGTGTCCTGCAGCACAAACGCAGGCGTATTGCTCTGAAGAAACAGTGTACTAAGAAAAATAAGGAAGAGGCCGCAGAATATGCTAAACTTTTGGCCAAGAAAATGAAGGAGGCCAAAGAAAAACGCCAGGAGCAGATTGCCAAGAGGCGCAGACTGTCCTCTCGGAGAGCTTCTACTTCCAAGTCTGAGTCTAGTCAAAAATGAGATTTTCTTGAGTAACAAATAAATAAGATCAGAACCTCAAAAAAAGAGAAAAAGAAAAAAGAAAAATCAGCCAGGCATGGGTAGTGCATACCTGTAGTCCCAGCCACTTGGAGGGCTGAGGCAGGAGGATCATTTGAGGCCAAGAGTTTGAGGCTGCAGTGGGCTATGATCGTGTGGCTGCCCTCTAGCCTGGAAGACAGAGCAAGACCCTGTCTCTAAAAATCAAAATAAAAAACTAGAAGTTTAATTATAATCACGTGGACAAAAACCAGAAGGAAGGTGCCACAAGAAGACTGAACATGAGTTACCTATCAAGGGGGATTCTAGGTGAATCATTCATATTGCTACTTTATTATTTGCATAACAAATTTCTAAAAAGATGTCTAAATCACAGAAAAGAAGACATGTAGAAATATATGTAAAGTCAACCCATGAAGTAAAGAACCTACCTACAAAGAACCCTTAGACTGGGTGAGAGAGATCTTTGGTTACCAGGCAGAGCCAGGTATAATAGGGCCTGAAGCTTATATACTGTAGTTTGGTGTTCCCTCTTTAAGGAAAAACATACAAAATTAGGAACCCCACATTAGGAAGGAGGCCTTATGACTGAGGAACCTTGACTTCAGCTTTTTTAGTTTTAAGGTAAATCATCCACAAACCACTCTGGGGTGGGACAGTGGTAGGGAGTGTTAAAATGGAGCCAGACGCAGGGACTCATGGCTGCAAGCACTTTGGGAGGCCAAGACAAGAGGATTGCCAGAGTCCAGGGGTTCGAGACCAGCCTGAGCAACTTGATTAAATCAAAAAATTAACCAGGTGTGGTGGCACACATCTGTAGTTCCAGCTATTTGAAAGACTGAAGCAGAAGGATCACCTGAGCCCAGCAGGTGGAGGCTGCCGTGGCCATGAGTGTGCCACTGTACTCCGACTGGGTGACAGTCTCAGACTCCAACTCAAAAAAAAAAAAAAAAAAAAACGGCAAAAGAAGGAGAAATGACTCTGTTCAATATGTCAAGCTTTGAGTTTCCCTACTACCTTTAAGAACTGCAACTTTTACCTAACCTACGCTTTTATTTGTCGAAGAGTCAAATGGTATGCCGGGCTCGGTGGCTCAGCCTGTAATCCCACGCCTTTGGGAGGCTGAGGTGAGTGGATTGCCTGAGGCTGCGGGTTCGAGACCCGCCTGGGCAGCGAGACTTCATCTCTACAATAAATCAAAAAATCAGCTGGGCGTGGTAGCACATCCCTGTAATTCCAGCTACTTGGAAGGCTGAGGCGGAAGGATCGCCGGAGCCCAGCAGGCGA
>NW_007252900.1:632980-635746 GCF_000164805.1 Carlito syrichta | reverse complement strand
TTTGATTTATTGTAGAAATGAGGTCTCACCAGGTTGCCCAGGCTGGTCTCGAACCCCTGGACTCAGGCAATCTTCTTGCCTCAGCCTCCCAAAGCCCTGGGATTGCATAGATGTGAGCCACCACACTGGCTTTTGCTTTTTTTTTAGATTGGAGAGTTTTAATCTGGGGATGGGTCTTGCAGGCTATAACTTTTTTTTTAATTCTTTTCAGAGATAATAAAATATTTAAAGAATAATGTTTAATTTTCAAGGAGTTATTAGTGATAGTCTATCTTAGGGAGAAGGAACCTTTTAAGGGTTCTTGATGCAGAAAACAAAACATCAAGAGCAACTCTAGGGAGGCTGCATTTATTTATTTTTATTTTGTTTTATTATTATTATTATTATTATTATTATCATTTTGAGTCAGAGTTTCACTCTATAACCCTGGTTAGAGCACAGTGGCACGCTCACAGCCACTGCAGCCTCGACCTTCTGGGCTCAGGCGATCCTTCCACCTCAGCCTCTTAAGTAGCTGGAACTACATGCACACGCCACCACACACAGCTAATTGTTTTATTTATTGTATTTTTTTTTTATTTTTTGACTTGTCCAGGCTGGAGTGTACTGGCAGTCTCCCGGTCACGGCAGCCTCAATCTGCTAGGCTCAAGCGATCCTTCCACCTCAGCCTTCCAAGTAGCTGGAACTACAGGCAGCCGCTACCACACCCAGCTAATTTTTTTATTTATTGTAGAGACGAAGTCTCACCATGTTGCGCAGGCTGGTCTCAAACCCGCGGGCTCAGGCAATCCTCTCGCCTAGGCCTCCCAAAGTGCTGGAATTATAGACTTAAGCCACCCTGCCCGGTCAGGCAGCATTTATTTATACTCCACCTTGTCCTGGAAAGGATCTATTTCTACTACACTAAAGTCAACAACTTTAAAGGATTAATTAGAATATTTTTTAGAAGACAAATTAGAAATTTATGACAGTTCTTGAGGAGAGGAAACTAAAACTTAAATAGTCTCAATTATTCCCAAATGCCACAGTAGAGTCCTTTATTGCGGATGGATTAAGCCCAATCCAATGCAGTCAACATTTACTAATTGTCCTAGATTTGGAAATGCAAAAATAGTCATCTTTCTTAGTGTTGCCAGAATTCTCTTTCTTTAATATGAAACTGATTATGTCCCTCCTCTGTAAAAAGCCTTCCATGTGCCAATAGAAAAATGGGCAAGGGTCTTTGTAACACAGAAAACTGCAAATAAACATGAAGAGAAAAAAAGTTCAGGAACGAATGACTAATACACGCTACAACATGAATAAACCCAAGAAACACTAGCAAAAGAAGCCAGATGCAAAAGACTTCATATTTTATTTATATGAAATGTCTAGAAAGGGGAAATTTATAGAAACAGAAAGCAAAACAATTTCCCAGGACTCGGAATGGAAACAAAGATTAACTGTAAATTAGCATGGGAGAACTGCCTCTTTTTTTGGAGTACGAGTCTCACTCTGTTGCTTAGCCTGGAGTGCAGTGACATACTCCCGGCCACTGCAGTCTCTCCCTGCTGGGTTCAGGCAATCCTTCCGCCTCAGCCTTCCAAGTAACTGGAACCACAGGCATGTGCAAGCACCCCGGCTAATTTTTTGATTTACTGTAGAGACGAGGTCTCGCCAAGTTGCCCAGGCTGGTCTCAAACCCGGGGCTCAGGCAATCCTTTCACATCTGCCTCCCAAAGTCCTGGGATTACAGGTATGAGCCACAGCACCCAGTCGGGAGAACTTTCTAGGGTGATAGAAATGTTTCTAAAAGTATATTGTGCCCGGCGCAGTGGCGCAAGTCTGTAATACCAGCACTTTGGGAGTCGGAGATGAGAGGATCCCCTGAGCCCAGGTGTTCTAGACCAGCCTGGGCAAATTGATGTGACCTTATCTCTACAATAAATAAAAAAACTAGCTGGGCATAGTGGCCTGTGCCTGTACTTCCAGCTGTTTGGAAGGCTGAGGTGGATGGATCGCCTGAGCCCAGCAGATCAAGGTTGAGGTGGCCGTGAGCATGCCAATGCACTCCAGCCTGGGTAACAGAGTGAGACTCCCACTCAAATAAAATTAAAAATAGGGATACAGATGTATTTATGTAATGTCAAAAACATGTTTATAAATATAAGTAAAGAGATTATAAATATGTGCAGAAATTGAAACATTTGTTTATATATGCATATAAAAAGTGCTAGAAGTTTAACAGATATGAACATTAGTTATCTCTGGGTTCTGAGACTATGGTTATTTCTTTTTATTGTTTTTGTTTTATGTGTTTGCAAAAGTTGGTTTTTTTTAAGTTGAAGTCTCACTCTGTCGCCCAGGCTGGAGTGCAGTGGTCTGCTGATGGTCACCGCAGCTTCGACCTACTGGGCTCAGGCGATTCATCCACCTCAGCCTCAGGATATTGAGTAGTTCTGGGTGAACTGACGTGAAATTGGACAGGCCTGAAGATTTTAATAAAAACAGCCTTGGATATCAAGGTGGAGAATTTAAAATTTAGGTTGAGCTCTTCAAAACCTGCAGACCACAGAGTTGCGCTGTTTTGTGTGTGTGTGTGTTTTTTTGTGGAGGTCTTGCCAAGTTGCCTGTGCTGGTCTCGAACGGGCTCAGGCAATCCACCAGCCTCGGCCTCCCAAAGTGCTGGGATTACAGGCTAAGCTACTGAGCCCAGCCTGTCAATGATTTTTTTGTTTTTTTTTGAGTTGGAGTCTCACTCTGTCGCCCAGACTGGAGTGCAGTGG
>NW_007252900.1:627335-632960 GCF_000164805.1 Carlito syrichta | reverse complement strand
ATGATTAAAAAAAAAAAAACAAAAAACAAACTTGTATTGCTTTTTTCCCATAAAACATGATATATTTGACTTTAAAACTTTAGAAAATACAGGCTGGGTGTGGTGGCTCACACCTATAATCCCAGCATTTTGGGAGGCCAAAGTGAGAGGTTTGTCTGAGCCCACAGGTTTGAGATCAGCCTGGGCAACTTGGTAAGACCTCATCTCTACAATAAATCACAAAATTAGCCAGGCGTGGTAGCGAATGCCTGTAGTTCCAGCTACTTGGAAGCCTGAGGTGGAAGGATCCTTTGAGTCCAGCAGGTAGAGACTGCGGTGGCTGTGAGTGTGCCTCTGCACTCCAGCCTGGGGGACAGAGTGAGACTTTGACTCAAAAAAAAAAAGTGGGGCCGGGCTCAGTGGCTCAGCCTGTAATCCCGTGCCTTTGGGAAGCTGAGGTCAGTGGATTGCCTGAGCCCGCGGGTTCGAGACCCGCCTGGGCAGCGAGACCTCATCTCTACAATAAATCAAAAAATCAGCCGGGCGTGGTGGCGCACGCCTGTAATTCCGGCTACTCGGAAGGCTGAGGTGGAAGGATCGCCGGAGCCCAGCAGGTCGAGGCTGCGGTGGCCGGGAGTGGCCACTGCACTCCAGTCTGGGCGACAGAGTGAGACTCCAACTCAAAAAAAAAAAAAAGTGGGGATGACTCGCCAAGTTGCACCCTGAACCGCAACTCTCCAGCCATCCTCACTGCCCCAGCTTCCCTTTCCTCTTATCTCTTTGTCAAAAATCACTGACAATAAATTCCTTGTTAGGATGCCGAATTGGCACTCTAACTTCCTGGCAAAGAGTTTGCTTACCTGGCTAGACATATGTTTGGGTGGTTCTAGAAAAAGTACTAGCTGTGACATTGTAGAAGAACTGGTTCCTACAGCTGGCTTTGTCATACACTAGGCTGAAGAGACTTGATTATGATGCATCACTTGACCTCTTGATTCTCAGTTTCTTTTTCTTTTTTTAGTCAGAGTCTCACTCTGTCACCCAGGCTAGAGTGCAGTGGCAGGCCGCAGCCAGCACAGCTTTGACCTGCTGCACTGAGGCGATCCTTCCACCTCAGCCTTCCAAGTAGCTGGAACCACAGGTATGTGCCACCATATCCAGCTAATGAGCTAATTTTTTGATTTATTGTAGAGACGAGGTCTCACCCAGTTGCTCAGACTGGTCTCGAACTCCTGAGCGCAGGCAATCCTCTTGCCTCCGCTTCCCAAGTGCTGGGATTGCAGGTGTGAGCTACCATGCCCAGCTTTCAGTTTCTTCTTTTGCAAAATAAAGGGGTAGTTATTTCCCTGAATTGCACCCCATATTTTTAAAATTAAAAACTTTTTTTAAAATTTTAAAGGGATAGTTATAATAATAATAATGATAATACCTCTCTTACCTAACTCATGCAGCTGTTTAGAAGAATTTAGAACATACTGTATGCAAATGTGTAAAGCATTGTTAAACTGACACATTATACCAATATTCAGTGTTAGGATTAAATCATTACACTCCTAAAAACGTCATGAAATTGGCCAGACCATTTCTCCTGAGGGTCTTTCAGTTTAAAAAGGAAGCATGACAATGGGTTGGGAAAAGAAATCTTGTCTCCCTTGTACAGTTAGATGAGTAGTGGTTTTCAAGTGAGTTTAGGTGATAAAACATCTGAAAATCATAGAAGCACAAAATGTTCATGTATGTAATTACATAACACACAAATCAGGACTATTTAGTCCTAATTTTATTGGCAAAAACTATGATTCTATTACATGTATTAAATAAAACTAATGAAGATTTCTTACTCCCCAGTGTCTGCCTCAGTCTGAGCCCAAAGTAGAGTTGCTTGAGCTATTTGCTCACTCTAGCACTCGGGGTTCTCCAGAAAAACACAACCAATAGAACAAATGCATATATAGATGTAGGGATGTGTGTGTGTGTGTGTGTGTGTGTGTGTGTGTGTGTGTACACAGGCATACCTTGGAAATACTGCAAGTTCAGCTCCAGACCACTGCAACAAAACAAATATCACAATAAAGTGAGTTACATTAATTTTTTGGTTTCCTAGTATTTATAAAAGTTTATGTTTATACCATACTGTAGTCTACTGAGTGTGCAATACATTGACTGTGCCTTAAAAATATATACATACCTTGGCCGGGCACAGTGGCTCACACCTATAGTTCCAACACTTTGGAAGGCCGAGATGAGAGGATTGCCTGAGCCCGTGGGTTTGAGACCAGCCTGGGCAACTTGGCGAGATCTCATCTCTACAATAAATCAAAAAATTAACCAGGCATGGTGGCACATGTCTGTGGTTTCAGCTACTTGGAAGGCTGAGGTGGAAGGATCACCTGAGCCCAGTAGGTCGAGACTGCAGTGGCCATGAGCGTGCCACTGAACTCCAGCTTGACGACAGAGTGAGAATCCAACTCAAATAAATAAATAAATAAGAACTAAAAGTCAAAATTATTCCTTGATCCATAGGCTGCAGAATGGATATTGTGTTAGCATGAAAATGTTAATCTTGTCTAATACATCTATGTCAGAGCTCTTGAGTGACCAGGTACGTTGTCAATGACCAGTGATATTTTGTGGTTTTCTTGTTTTTGTTTTTTTGTTGGAGTCTCTCTCTTGTTGCCCAGGCTGGAGTGCAGTGGCATGCTCACGGCCACCACAGTCTCAACTTGCTAGGTTTAGGTGATCCTTCCACCTCAGCCTTCCAAGTAGCTGGAACTACAGATGCACACCACCACGCCTGGCTAGTTTTTGTGTGTGTGATTTATTGTAGGGACAAGGTCTCACCAAGTTGCCCAGGCTGGTCTCGAATCCCTGGGCTCAGGCAATCCTCTTGCCTCGGCCTCCCAAAGTGCTGGGATTACAAACTGAGCCACTGTACCCGGCCAACCAGTGGCATTTTGAAAGAGACCCTTTTTTTTCCTAAGCAGTAGGTCTCACAGTAGGGCTTAAAATATTCAGTAAACCATACTGTAAACAGATGTATTGCCAGCCAGACTTTGTTGTTCCATTTATAGAGTATAGATAGAGTAAATTTAGCATATTTTTTAAGGACCCTAGGATTTTTGGAATAATAAATGAGCATTAGCTTCAGGTCACTACCGCATTAGCCCCTAACTTCATCAGCCTGCTTCCAAGCTTTGAAGCTAAGCTTTGACTTCCCTCTAGCTCTGAAAGTCCTAGATGGCATCTTCTTCCAAAATAAGGCTCTTTCACCTACATTGAAAATCTGTAGCTGGGCACGGTGGCTCACACCTGTAATCCCTGCACTTTGGGAGGCAGAGGTAAGAGGATTGCCTAAGCTCAGGAGTTCAAGACCAGCCTGGGCAACTTGGTGAGACCTCATCTCTACAATAAATAAATAAAAATTAGCCAGGCATGGTGGTACACGCCTGTAGTTCCAGCTACCCTAGGAAGATTAAGGCAGAAGGATCACCTGAGCCCAGCAGGTCGGGGCTGAGGTGGCCTTGAGCATGCCACTGCACTCCAGCCTGGGCAACAGAGTGAGACTCTGACTCAAAAAAAAGAAAAAAAAGCCGGGCTCGGTGGCTCAGCCTGTAATCCCACGCCTTGGGAGGCTGAGGTGAGTGGATTGCCTGAGCCCGCAGGTTAGAGACCTGCCTGGGCAGCGAGACCTCATCTCTACAATAAATCAAAAATCAGCCGGGCGTGGTGGCGCATGCCTGTAATTCCGGCTTCTTGGAAAGCTGAGGCGGAAGGATCACCAGAGCCCAGCAGGTCGAGGCTGCGGTGGCCAGGAGCGGCCACTGCACTCCAGTCTGGGCGACGGAGTGAAACTCCAACTCAGAAAAAAAAAAGGAAAAGACAACAGCTTCTTTCCTTACAGCTCATGAACCAACCTCTGCTAACTTCAAACTTTTCTTCTGTAGTTTTGTCCCTTCTCTCAGTCTTCACAGAATTGAAGAGAGTTAGGGCCTCGCCCTGGATTCCCTTAAGGCTTTAGCTGAAGAGGATGTTGTGGCTGGTTTAATCTTTCCAGACCACTAAAACTTTCCCCATATCAGCGATAAGGCTATTTAGTTTCTTTGTCGGTAGTGTGTTCAGTAGAGTAGTACTTTTAATTTCCCTCAGGAACTCTTCCTTTGCATTCACAACTTGGCTAAGTGGCAAAAGAGGCCTGGCTTCGGGCCTATCTGGGCTTTCAACATGTATTCCTCACTAAGCTTACTGATGTCTAGCTTTTGATTTAAAGTGAGAACCATCTGACTCTTCCTTTCACTTGAACACTTAGAGGCCATTGTAGGATTATTAATTGGCCTCATTTCAATAATGTTGGGTCTCAGGGAATAGGAAAGCCTGAAGAAAGAGAGAGAGACAGGAGATCAGCCAGTTGGTGAAGTAATCAGAACACACGTAACACTCATAGATTAAGTTTGCCATCTTATATGGGCCAGTTCGTGGCATTCTGAAACAATTACGGTAGTAACATGTGATCACTGTTCACAGATCACCATAACAGGTATAATGTTAATGAAAAAGTTTGCAATATTATAAGAATTACCAAAACGTGACACAGAGACACAAAGTGAGCACATGCTATTGGGAAAAGGGCACCCACAGACTCGCTCTATGCAGGGTTGCCACAAACCTCAATTTGTAACAAAATGCTTTTATCTGTGAAGCGCAATAAAGCAAAGAACAATAAAGTAAGATAAGGCTGGGGGAGGTGTCTCATGCCTATAATCCTAGCACTTTGGGAAGCCAAGGTGAGAGGACGGCCTGGGTCCACGGGTTCGAGACCAGCCTGGACAACTTGGTGAGACCTCATCTGTACAATAAATCAAAAAAGTAGCTGGGTGTGGTGGTGTGTGCCTGTAGTTCCAGCTACGTGTAAGACTGAGGTGGAAGGATGCCTGAGCCCAGCAGGTCGAGGCTATGGTGGACAGGAGCACACCATTGCCCTCCAGCCTGGGCAACAGAGTGAGACTCCGACTCTAAATAAATAAATAAATAAATAAATAAATAAATAAAATAAGATATGCTGCCAGGCACAGTGGCTCAAGCCTGTAATCCCAGCACTTTGGGAGCTCGAGGCCAGAGGATTGCCTGAGCTCAGGAGTTCGAGACCAGCCTGTGCAACTTGGGGAGACCTCGTCTCTACAATAAATCAAAAAATAAACTGGGCATGGTATCACACGCCTGTAGTTTCAGGTACTTGGAAGGCTGAGGTGGAAGGATCACTGGAGCCCAGCAGGTCAAGGTTATGGTGTCCGTGAGCGTGCCACTGCACTCTAGCCTGGGCAAGAGAGTGAGACTCCAATTCAAAAATAATAATAAGATATGCGTGTGTGTGTGTGTGTGTGTGTGTGTGTGTGTGATGTGGGGAGAGAGAGACAGAGAAAGAGGCAGAGACAGAAAGGAATGACAGAGAGAGACAGAGACAGAGAGACAGAGACAGAGAGAGTGAGAGACACATAGGAAAGAGTTGATGTTGCATTAAATACAAAGCTAGCCGGGCTCGGTGGCTCAGCCTGTAATCCCGCGCCTTTGGGAGGCTGAGGTGAGTGCATTGCCCGAGCCCGCAGGTTCGAGACCCGCCTGGGCAGCAAGACCTCATCTCTACAATAAATC
>NW_007252900.1:625016-627130 GCF_000164805.1 Carlito syrichta | reverse complement strand
CAGGTCGAGGCTGCGGTGGCCGGGAGCGGCCATTGCACTCCAGTCTGGGTGACAGAGTGAGACTCCAACTCAAAAAAAAAAAATACAAAGCTAGTCTTCAGGCAGAATTCTCTCTTCCAGGTTGCAGTGGCTGTGAGCAGCGTGCCACTGCACTCCAGCTTGGGCAACAGAGTGAGACTCTGACTCAAAAATATATATATATCTAGGTTCTGTGGCCTAAGTTGACATAAAATTAACCATCACTCTCACCAACTTACAAATCATAGTAGCAGGTTGGAAACAATTTCCCTTCCCTCTCTTGTCAGTTATCCAGTAATTTCCTAGGGTATATGAATGTCCAAGGGTGATGCTGTACCTGCCATGTTAGGGAGAAGGAGGGCATGTGGTGATAGGAGCTGCAGACAGCGTCTCTGAAGCACTAATGGGTGAGGCATCACTGGGATGGCTTGCTCGGACCAGTCAGCCCTGGGACCTGGAATGCATTGCTTCCATGGATCGCCTGGTCAGGCCGCTGCTCAAGCACAGCAGAGAAATGGTGCCCTTGCAAAGCAGGTCTCATCCCTGTCTATTGGACCCAGAACCTCCCAGGCTTTAGGCTGATCCCGAAAGGCAGATCAGGTCAGGTTTAGGTGACAGCTCTCTGGGGGACACTCAGAGCCTCTCCCCTTTCCCTTCTCCCCCAGGAGCCCATCATGTCCCACTCTGAGATTTCCCCAAACACAACGGGGCAGATCTCAGCCACTCTCTTACCTCCTAGATTATACCAAAGCTCTACTATTTGCCAGGTAGCTTTTCTTTTTGATCTTTAATCTCAAAAGATTGTTTCCATGGTTTTTCCATTTTAATATTCACCTTCTACCACTTCTATTTTTTTTTTTTTTTTGAGTTGGAGTCTCACTCGGTCGCCCAGACTGGAGTGCAGTAGCCGCTCCCGGCCACCGCAGCCTCGCCTGCTGGGCTCCAGCGATCCTTCCACCTCAGCCTTCCGAGTAGCCGGAATTACTTTTTTTTTTTTGGAGTTGGAGTTGGAGTTGGAGTCTCACTGTCTGTTGTCCCGGCTGGAGTACAGTGGCACACTCACGGCCACTGCAGCCTTAACCTGTTGGGCTCCAGCGATGATCCTTCCGCCTCAGCCTTCCAAGTAGCTGGAACTACAGGCATGCATCACCACGCCTGAATAATTTTTTGATTTATTGTAGAGATGAGGTCTCGCCAAGTTGCCCAGGCTGGTCTCGAACCCCTGGGCTCAGGCAATTCTCTCACCTCAGCCTCCCAAAGTGCTGGGATTATAGGTATGAGCCACCATGCCCAGCCTTATGCTTTTTATTATAAATCTTTGTATATGTATATTTTTGACTGTATCCATTCATGTGAAATAAATTCTCAGAAGTAGAATTGATGGGTCAAAGACTATAAATATCAGTAAGGTTTTTGATGAATATGGCCAAATTGTCTTCTTGAAAAGATATTAAATCAGTCCTACTATCAGTGCGTGAGTGCCTATTTCTGAACTGTATATTTAAAACACATTTGCTGATCTGCTAGGTTTACGATGGAATCCTGTTGTTTCAGTTTGTATTTTGATTATACGTGAGATTGTTCTCTTTTTTTCACACTTACTGATCATTTTGAGATTTCCTTTCATTGCTTATTGTGCAAGTCTAAATTATCTCAGTCAGCCCTGCTACTCTGAATCCTGATTTGAAATCTTGATGAAGGTATACTTTGTTGTTTTTCTAAATTGCTTTAAAATAGTTATCTTCATTCCTTTGTTCCTCATGACTTTTTGACTAGTATCTGGAGCGTGAATAATGCCCCATGGGTAATCAGATTTAGCCTCTTACAGGAATTGTTTTAGTTTGACAACTTAACTCAAGGAGATTTTCCAGAAAGTAACAAAGCTAAGATAAAAAGAGGTTCCAAGCCGGGCTCGGTGGCTCAGCCTGTAATCCCGCGCCTTTGGGAGGCTGAAGTGAGTGGATTGCCTGAGCCTGTGGGTTTGAGACCCACCTGTGCAACTTGGTGAGACCTCATCTCTACAATAAATCAAAATGAGCCGGCGTGGTAGCACGCGCCTGTAGTTCCAGCTACTTGGAAGGCTGAGGCGGAAGGAT
>NW_007252900.1:612609-624996 GCF_000164805.1 Carlito syrichta | reverse complement strand
GACAGAGTGAGACTCCAACTCAAAAAAAAAAAAAAAATCACAAACCACAACGTGAATTTCTGCAAGAGCAGGATGCCATGTCCTAAAATATTAGTCTGGTTTCAGAGCTTCTTGCTATTTTCCCTACGTGGAAGACAGATTTCCTTTTTGTTGAATCAGGACAATCGTTTGCATCTGATAGGACAATATGCCATATTCTCTTCCCCTGTCCACACACAGAGCTGCATTGACAACAGCAAGACTTGCCCAGAGATAGAGGCAAAATTGGGCTCAGCCAATGCTAACTTCAGCCAGATTTTTAAAGTAAATGATTCAGTTATCATCTAGGAAAAGGCAAAGCAGCTAGTGGAGTGGGAAGTTTCCCTTGAAATTTCCTTTGAAATTTCCAGCCCAGTATATGAAGTCATTCCAGACTCTAATGAGCTTCAGAAGCCTCTCCGACTAAATAAGACCCAGAATGATTGCTTGTATTGGATCTAGGACTTTCTGAGGCAGTAGACAATTTATTGTGATGCTCTATATCCTGGTGTTCCCTCTGTGATTGATGAGTTGTTCCGTTCTGTTTTCAGAAGCCTTTTCTAATATTCACCTTTCTTCGAAGTGACCCTAAAAGATGAGTCAAAAGTTCCATACCTGCTTTCCGCATGAGGAAGCTGGAGACCCAGAAAGTAGAAGCAAATTTCCTACTCTCACAACACGGAACTCTGGGTTCTCACGCGGTTATGGAAATTTTGTCAAAATGGAAGTGGAACTTCTGCTTCCTTTGGTTATCTGCTTATTTAAAGTGAAATGCTTTCCATTTTATCAGTTCCAAGGAGACTGTTTTTCTTTTTTTTTTACACATGTAAATTTGGAACATCCTCTAGCTGGATCCAGTTTTCTTCAGGACACCCCATCATTGAAGTATAAGGAGCCTCTTCTTAGGACACAGCCCTCTTCTGGTTAGGAAGTACTTGATAGATTTCACCAACAGAGAGGGTTTAGGGATTGATCCATTTAACTGCTAGTCTTTGAAAACCATGCATTCAGTTTTTTGCTTTTGTTGTTTGTTTGTTTTGTGTAACGCAGTTGAAACATATTTACCCTCAGAGTTTCCTTGTTTAATTTTAGAATCCAATATGCTTTGGGAGACAGAGGTGAGAAGATTGCCTGAGTCCAGGGGAGTCCAGGGATTCGAGACCAGCCTGGGCAACTTGGTGAGACCTAGTTCCTACAATAAATCAAAAAATTAGCCAGGCATGGTGGTGCACGCCTGTACTTGGAAGGCTGAGGCAGAAGGACCTCTCCTGAAGCCCAGCAGGTGAAGCTGCGGTGGCAGAGAGTGTGCCGCTGCACTCCAGACTGGACGATGGAGTGAGATTACAACTTAAAAAAAAAATCCAGGATGTTTTGATCATTTGAGTTGGGGGGAAAAGGCAGGTTTAACCTCGATGACAGAGAAAAGGTGGAGAAGGAGTACACCATATTACCAGTATTGTGAAACTTTTATTTTCCCAAAGAAAAAGATTAAAAAAGACAATTCTTTTTTTTGAGTTGGAGTCTCACTCTGTCACCCAAACTGGAGTGCAGTGACCGCTCCCGGCCACCGCAGCCTCGGCCTGCTGGGCTCCGGCGATCCTTCCGCCTCAGCCTTCCGAGTGGCTGGAATTACAGGCATGAGCTACCACACCCGGCTGAGTTTTTTATTTATTGTAGAGATGAGATCACTCTGCCCAGGCGGGTCTCGAACCCACGGGCTCAGGCAATCCACTCACCTCAGCCTCCCAAAGGTGTGGGATTACAGGCTGAACCACCGAGCCCAGCTTTTTTTTTTTTTTTTTGACTCGGAATCTCACTCTGTCACCCAGGCCGGAGTGCAGCGGGGTACACTCCCAGCCACCGCAACCTCGGCCTGCTGAGCTCAGGTGATCCTTCTGCCTTAGCCTTCCAAATAATTGGAACCACAGGCATGTGCCACCATGCCTGGCTAATTTTTTGATTTATTGTAGAGACGAGTGCTCGCTATGTTGCTCAGGCTGGTCTGAAACCCCTGAGCTCAGGCAATCCTCTCACCTCCGCCTCCCAACGTGCTGGGATTACAGGCTTGAGCCACCTTGCTGGCCACCTTAATCTTTTAAAAAGCTGCGTATTGTTCCATTCAAATGTGCCTTAACTTATTTAGCCATTTTTCTCCTAGGAATATTTTGGTTATTTCCAGTGTTGCACGATTATAAACAACACTGCAATAAATAACGTTATACATATCAGAGTTCAATGTGTATTTCTACAGGATGGACATCCGAATGGAAATTTTAGGGGTGGTCCTATGAGATCATGCCAGCGCATCCTTGCCAACCCTGGATACTATTGATCTTTTGAATTTATTTACTCTTTTAAATACTTGTGGCCTTTTGCATTTAACTCATTAATCTATCTGAAATTTGCTCTTGTGCATTTTATCAGGGAGAGGTCAAATGATTATTTATTTGTTTTTTTCAATATTTAATATGAGAGGAGGAGCAAAGTCCCAGGTGTGAGAAGAGTAAGGAAGGCAGCCAGAGGCAACCACCAATGGACTTTACATAATCCACTCGGCAAAATAAAAGCCCTTCTGGTGACCAGACCCGTCCCCTGTGGCCACCTAAAAAGGCTAGTTAGGAAGCATCCATTGTTATGGTAGAATTATATTATAATGCATGTGGAGACTTAACTATTACAGGCTTTTAAGCTGCTGAGGGCCAGATACTGGCAATCTATGGACATTTTTAGAGGCTTTTAAATATAGTTTTGCTAACAGTGATTTTTATCTTATTAACAAAAAAACCTAGAATGCCACCCCCCACCAATCCAAGATGTAACTGGAGCTTGCTGCTTTTTGAGAGTTTTGGTGTACTCCTCACTCACAACATCCATGAATCTTGTTCCATTTTTGTTTTTGTTTTTTTTTGAGTAGGAGTCTCACTCTGTCACCCAGGTTGGAGGGCAGTGGCATGCTCACAGCTACTGCAGCCTCTACTTGCCGGGCTCAGGTGATCCTTCCCCTCAGCCTTCCAAGTAGTTAGAACCACAGGTGAGCACCACCACACCCAGCTAATTTTTTGTTTAACTTATTGTAGAGACGAGGTCTCACCAAGTTGCCCAGCCTGGTCACAAACCCTTGGACACAGGCAAGCCTCTCACCTCAGTCTCCCAAAGTGCTGAGATTATAGGCACTGAGCTACCACGTCTGGCAGAAGAATCTTATCAAAATATTCCTTCCAAGCATGTGTATGCACATAGAGTAGGTACCTGAATGATACTTGAAAATAGAGTTTTTGCCATGCACAGTGGCCCAAGTCTGTAATCCCAGCACTTTGGGAGGCCAAGGTGAGAGGATTGCCTAAGCCTAGGGGATCGAGACTAGCCTGGGCAATTTAGCACGACCTCGTCTCTACAATAAATCAAAAAATTAGCCAGGCGTGGTAACGTGTGCCTGTAATTCCAGCTACCTGGACGACTGAGGAGGAAGGATCGCCTGAGCCCAGCAGGTCGAGGCTGTGGTGGCCGTGAGCGTGGCACTGCTCTCTAGCCAGACCGACAGAGACTCTAGCTCGAACAAAAAAAAGTAGAGTTTTCTCCACCTCACATGTTTGGAGTTTTCCAGTGATTTTTTTTTCTGCACTCCTTAGGGATTGGTACTTAGCTGACCTAATTCATAATTCTGAACATAGAGTTCTGGGCAGCCACTATCAGTGTATCAGAATTGGCACAAGTGAAATGAGTTTGCCCTCTCTGGTCTAGGCCACTGTTAGTAAGCACCCACAGTATGGAGTGATGTGAGATTTTTGTCTTGAGTGTAGCACCATGCTGTATATCAGTGATCTAGCTCGTGGATATGAGACAAGGATTATTGGAGGTGGTCTGGTCACTCATGGAAAAGTAGAAGGTAGCTCTTTGGGGAAGAAGGCCCTTCCTTTTTCCAGTAACGGGTTGAAGTGAGTCATAGGTCTTCCTTTTTTCAGTTTTTTGTTTTGTTTTGTTTTTTGAGTTGGAGTCTCACTCTGTCACCCAAACTGGAGTGCAGTGGCCGCTCCCGGCCACCGCAGCCTCGGCCTGCTGGGCTCCGGCGATCCTTCCACCTCAGCCTTCCAAGTAGCTGGAACTACAGGCGCGTGCTACCATGCCTGGCTAATTTTTGAGTTATTGTAGAGACGAGGTCTCGCCAAGTTGCCCAGGCGGGTCTCGAACCCATGGTCTCAGGCAATCCACTCACCTCGGTCTCCCAAAGTGCTGGGATTACAGGCTGACCCACCGAGCCCGGCCTTCCGGTCCTTTTCTTACAGTATTATGGTAAATGTTCAGAGTCCACTTATGTGGTACTCGAGATGCTGTCTTTTAAGACTTCAATATTTGAATTTTGGGAAGACACAATTAAACCCATAACAGTAGGCAACTTCTCTGACTTTGGTTTCCATCTTTAGAGAAGAATGTTGGTCTAATGTTCCTTTAGGGCTCTTTTAATCCCAGAGTTTCAAGATTCCCTCAGCCCTTTTGAAGCTGCCAAGCCTGGCCCCGCTATCCGTGGGGCTATAAATATAAGAATTTTCCCTCCTAGGGCCTGCCAGCCCATCCTGGAGGGTGGGAAATGGATGGGGAAATGTTGCAAGGGTGGAGTTTTCCTTTAACCTTTTGTCATTTGTAAGAGTTCTGTAATAGGACAAACATTCAGGGTGTGGTCACTGGGGTCCTGATATCCTAAAGCCAATAAGTAAATGACATTTGTTCTTTTCCAAATCCCGAGGTTTTATGGGCTCCAACTGTAGATGACAAAACAGTTCCAGGAGAGCTGCAGCAGTTTTGTTCTCCCTGCCAATTCATTAGCAACAGAACTGTTGCCAGGCTCTAACCCAGCCGACTGACTGCAGTTTCCCAGTTAAAAAAGGACAGACCCGGAGCGTCTGTGCAGCCAACAGGAATCAGGAGGGTTCAGATGTACTGACACGTTGGCAAAAAGAAAAAAGAGAGAGAATCATAGAAAGAAAAGAAAGTTAGAAAATGTATCGAACTGAGTGAAGAGGTCACTCAGTTTCTTCAAGGGATTCAGGAAGGTAGGAAGGAGAGGCCTGAGTCATGATGATAACACAAATTAGGGTCTGGCCAGCACCCTCTTTGGTGAGAATTTAGAAAAATTGGGGTTTGCTTACCTATAAATAAAAACCACCGGTTTTAGAAACCTAAAGTAAGAGTATGTGTGCAAAAAAGAAATCTATATAAGGAAGCAGAGCAGGACTGTAGTTAGGGGAGGCCCAGTAACAGCCCATTTCCTTTCTTTGTGCCTTTTTTATTCACCTCTAAATGCAGAGACAGTAACACGATTGCACTCTTCTCTACTTAAAAATAGTTTTCTTCTGAATCACCTGACAAGTCTCTCCCCCCCACAGTGGATATATATATCCAGCAAGAGATCTTCCAGAGTCACTTTATCTGTCCAGTAGATCTTACTGGAAGCTTCCAGCACTCCAGACACTGACCGCACGTCCACTGCTTCATCACAGGCCCTGATCATCCTCCTTGTTTAGAATGTGCCAAACCCTCCTATTGAAGCTGCTTTATTAGGAGCCTCTTGAGCTTTCTTGCCACGTGATTTCTCCATTCCTTCTTTTGGACTTGCCCCCAGCTTTGATGATATCAAGGAGTGAGCCTCAGATGCTGCTCTTCATGTCTTTGGAAAAGCCTGGATATCATATGAGAGTGTCCACGTCTTACTTTCTGTTTCTCCCATGTGCAGCAGTGTAGGGCTCCACTCCCAGCTTCTTGGAGGCCGAGTGGGTGTCTGAGGGGGCAGCCATTTTCCTTGCTACACTGTGGCAGATCAGGGATCTCTGCCTGCAGAAAACCAAGACACCAATAAGCTCATCATGAAAGAAAAGTCAAGTTCGTGGGTTGAGACTGATTTATATTACCTGCAACAACTTACTGTGGCCCATCCCCTTTCCTCATTGAGGTTACCCTTGACTTATGTACCTCCAAATGCTATGTTGGGCTGTCCCTGTGCATTCCAAACTCTTGAATCTTCCCGGTTTTGTTTTTTGTTTTCTTAAACAGGACCTCACTGTCACCCAGACTGGAATGCAGCAGTATGAGCACAGCTCACAACAACCTCGACCTCCTGGGCTTAGGTGATCCTTCCACGTCAGCCTCCTGAGTAGCTGAGACGACAGGCATGTGTGCCACCACGCCTGGCTAATATCTTTTTTTTTTTTTTTGTAGAAATAAGGTCTTGCTATGTTGCTCTGGCTGGTCTCAAACCCCTTGTCTCAAGCAATCCTCCTGCCTCAACCCCCTCAAAGTGCTAAGATTACAGGTGTGAGCCACTGCACCCGCAGGAAAACCTCCCAATGAAATAGGACTCTTGAATACTACATCTGGTTCTTCAGAAATCATATCCCGTTTATTCATTCATTCATAAGCAAGGATTAGCTATCTCCCATCTACTAAGCATAGTATTCAGTCATAGGACACACACAGGAATAACAGGAAAGGCTTCCTGCATTGGAAGAACTAGTCTCACTGTCTCCTTTGACCCATGAGGGCTTCTGGACTTGGGTTTTGATTCTGACTGTTTGAACTTTTACCCAAGCTTCCTCTTCAGGGAATAACTTGCCTACCTTGCTAATACAGAGCATGGATATCTGCCAAATCCCTGTACTCAGCCAGACTTCCAGTTCTGAGTTCTCCTTTTCTTCCTGTTTCCATCAGATGCCCAGCACAAGTTCCTCACTGCCCGTGCTACTTTGCCTTCTGGGTGGGTAGTGGGTTGGGGGATGGCTACTGTGCAGTGATATGCAGAGGAAGGCTAACAGGCATGGGGCACAGCCTATATGAAGAGGTTGTCATGCCTGTAGGGTGTTCCTTCCCAAATGCTTCACCTGAATTCAGTTGTAAGAAGATAGACACTGAAAACCCAAAAATTGGCTGGGAGCCATGGCTCACGCCTCTTATCTCAGCACTTTGGGAAGCCGAGGAGAGAGAATTGCTTGAGCCCAGGAGTTTGAGACCAGCCTGGGCAACTTGGCCAGACTTCATCTCTACAATAAATCAAAAATATTAGCCAGGCTTTGTTGTGCTCACCTGTGGTTCCACCTACTTGGAAGGCTGAGGAGGAAGGATCACCTGAGCCCAACAGGTCGAGGCTGCGGGTGGCTGTGAGCGTACCACTGCACTCCACCCTGGGTGAAAGTGAGACTCTGACTCAAAAAAAAAAAAAAAACAACAAGAAAAATATCAGTTGGTCTGGACTCTTCAAAAATGTTGATGTCAGCCGGGCTCAGTGGCTCAGCCTATAATCCCGCGCCTTTGGGAGGCCGAGGTGAGTGGATTGCCCGAGCCCGCCCGTTCGAGACCCGCCTGGGCAACTTGGTGAGACCTCATCTCTACAATAAATCAAAAAATCAGCCAGGCGTGGTAGTGCATGCCTGTAATTCCGGCTACTTGGAAGGCTGAGGCGGAAAGATCGCTGGAGCCCAGCAGGTCGAGGCTGCGGTGGCCGGGAACGGCCACTGCACTCCAGTCTGGGCGATAGAGTGAGACTCCAACTAAAAAAAAAAAAAAGTTGATGTCGACTGGGCGTGGTGGCTCACACCTACAATCCCACCACTTTGAGAAGCCGAGGTAAGAGTATTGCCTGATCCCACAGCTTCAAGACCAGCCTGGGCAACTTGGCAAGACTTCATCTCTCAATAAATCAAAAAATTATCCAGGCATGGTGGCACATGCCTGTAGTTCCAGCTACTTGGAAGGCTGAGGCAGAAGGATCGCCTGAGCCCGACAGATTGAGGCTATGGTGGCCATGAGCGTGCCACTGCACTCCAGCCTGGGTGACAGAGTGAGACTCTGACTCAAAAAATTAAAAAAAAAAAAAGAACAAGAAAAGAGTCAGTTGATCTGTACTGTTAAAAAATGCTGATATCAGGAAAGATTTTTTTTAAAGCACGGGAGCAGTTCTAGTTTGAAATAAACTAAAGAGACATGATAACTAACATGACAATGCATGATCCTTGATTAGATCCTGGACTGAAAAAACTAGCCATAACGAACATTATAGAAACAAGTATAAGAGTGTGTGTGTGTGTGTGTGTGTGTGTGTGTGTGTGTGTGTGTGTATGTGTGTGTAGAAAAAGAAAAATGTGGCAAATTACTAAAAATTAGTGAATTGAAGTGAAAGGTATATGGCTAGTCATTATACTATTCTTTCAACTTCGCCGCTGTGCTGTTTAAAATTTTTCAGGCCGGGCGCAGTGGCTCAGCCTATAATCCCAGCACATTGGGGGGCCAAAGTAAGAGGATTGCCTGAGCCCAGGGGTTTGAGACCAGCCTTGGCAACTTGGTGAGACCTCATCTCTACGATAAAAAACAAAAACTAGCCGGGCATAGAGGCATGCATCTGTAGTTCCAGCTACTTGGAAGGTTGAGGCGGAAGTATCGCCTAAGTCCAGCAGGTCAAGACTGTGGTGGCCGTGAGCGTGCTACTGCGCTCCAGCCTGGGTGACAGAGTGAGACTCCGACTCAAAAAAAAATTTTGTTTTCAAAACAACAAGTTTAGAACTCAAACACAATCCAGTGGTGGCTGGATGGGCAGTAAGATGGGAGAAAATGGCGTGAGCAGACTGGCAGGAGCCAGGTGACAGCATGGCAGCCCCAGACAGCTTCTGGGCAAGGGTCTAGTTACAGGAAAAAAGCAGGAAGCCGGCAAAAAAACCAAAAAAAAAAACACCAAAAAAACAGGCAGACAGACTGTCACAGACACAGGAAAGCACAGCTGGAAGTCTCGGGCCAGCCCCCCATCTGGGGGCCAGCCCCCCATCTGGTGACCAGGTGTGGGAGCAGCAGGTATATTCTAGATTCACAAATAAGCCAAGAACTTCCAGTAATGCCACGTGTGGCCTTTGCAGGCTCAGGGCTCAGGAAATCCAAGAGGCCAGGCAGGACAGGAGCCAGCAGGAACTGACACTGTCCGTATGTTGCCCAAGGAACCCAAAAGCCCAAGGCGGAGGTGGGGCCTCCCTAGGGTAGGGACCTTACTGGGTTCTGTTTGCTCGTAACTGGTTACATTTTGCAATGCCAGATGAAGCTACTGATTAAGCCCACAGATGTCACTCCGATTTCCATCTTTTTCCATCTTTTCTCTCTTCTCTTCTCCATTTGTAATTCTTTCTAGCGTCCTTGTTCCTCCCCTGGTTTTATGCCATTACGGCGTGTGGAAAATATTAGAAGATCTCTCCAAAGTGTCTTAAAATGCCTGAAGACAAAGATGCAAAAACAAAGTCTCTTAAAGCAGGTTTTGGACTCAATAGTCTGACATATAGTTTCCAAAGTTCACAGAGCTGAGTGCTGAAGTTTTAGACCAAGCTTCCAAGCTCTCTGGTGTCTTCGTAAGTTTTCTGAGCCTTAAAGGAATTGCTTTCTTCTTCCTGACCCTCTTCTAATCTCAGCTGTGCTGAGCAGAGCTTCCCATATTCTGAATGGCCCAGCAGTGCAGCCCTCTCAGGCCCGGGGCTTCTGAGAATTCTCCCCGGTGCGTGGGGACATACAGTGCGGGAGGTCAGCCAGGGGTTGGTGCGATGGGTCCAGCCAAACTGAGCTCTGCTCAGTTTCCACCATGTGGCTCGGCAACAAAGCAGCCATGACAAGCATTGCCAAGACCACGTGTTGGAAGCCAGGAGTAGATGAATTCCCGGTGTGAGTTAGGAAAACAGCAGCTGAGTTTGCTACAACTGTGATGAACATGCAGATTCAACCTGGAGATGGCTCCTCCTGAGAAACCATAACATTTGCAAGAGAGGATTCGAGAAAAACCCCAGTGGCTCTCAATCTCAATCTCTCTTCGTTTTATTTATTTATTTTTAATACAGCAAATCCTTGTGTTCAAATATAAGAACCAATATACAAAAGATATCAAAACACAGCTTGTCTAATTATTTCTGGTGTGGACTTGGACTTCTGTGGTCTCTCCCAGTAGCCCAGGATACTTTTTTTTTTGAGTTGGAGTCTCACTCTGTCGCCCAGACTGGAGTGCAGTGGCCGCTCCCGGCCACCACGGCCTCAACCTGCTGGGCTCCGGCGATCCTTCTGCCTCAGCCTTCCGAGTAGCCGGAATTATAGGCGCACGCTATCACACCCGGCTAGTTTTTTTTTATTTTATTGTAGAGATGAGGTCTCGCCAAGTTGCTCAGGGGGGGTCTCGAACCCGTGGGCTCAGGCAATCCACTCACTTCAGCCTCCCAAGTCGCGGGATTACAGGCTGAGCCACCGAGTCCGGCGCCCAGGATACTTTCAAAATATTATTAGGGCCTTCACAGAATCCAGGGTTGGAAAACCATTGCTTCGATCTCTCTTCTCCACACAGAGGACAATGGCATCTTTCCTGATCACACCATCTTCATATGCTCCTCAAACCACTCCTCATCCAAGCTTTTTTTTTTTTCTGATTTTTTATAGAGACAAGGTTCTCACTATGATGCCCAGGCTGGTCTGGGTTCGAGCAATTCTCCCACCTCATCCTCCCAAAGTGCCTAAGCCACCACACCCAGTCTCGCCCAAGTTACTTTTATGCTTCAATATGCACCAAGAACTTTATCAGATGCGATATGTTTTATTTTTCTTAGATGTCTGGAAAGTGTCCTTTGATGGAAAATTAATAACTCATGATATTTTCAAAAAAGAACATTGGCCTGAACTTAATATATTTTATCTTACTAGAAAAATGAAGCCGGGCTCGGTGGTTCAGCTTGTAATCCCACGCCTTTGGGAGGCTGAGTGAGTGTATTGCCTGAGCCCGCGGGTTCGAGACCCGCCTGGGCAGGCGAGACCTCGTCTCTACAATAAATCAAAAAATTAGCCGGGCATGGTAGCGTGCGCCTGTAATTCTGGCTACTTGGAAAGCTGAGGAGGAAGGATCGCCGGAGCCCAGCAGGTCGAGGCTGCGGTGGCCAGGAGCTGCCACTGCACTCCAGTCTGGGCGACAGAGTGAGACTCCAACTCAAAAAAAAAAAAAGAAAAATGAAGGTATGATCTGCATGGTCTCATTGTCATATGTTGAAAAGACACAGTTCGTGGATCCTTCCCTCTCCTTCCTCATGAGAGAGAAGGACCCCTAGGTGTGGCTATTCCCGCGGGTTTGGTTGCATTGGCCTTATATGAGCTCAACATCTTGGATTCAGTTGAACTTGCTGAATTTTTTTTTAATTGTTCTCCATTGTGTCATTCACTTACTTTTCCTGCCATTGACTGTTAGTTACATTTTCATCTATAACCACAAACATCATGGGATACAAAGCTGTGGGAAAGTTAATCTCTAAAGCAATGGAAAGTTCCCAAATGTGAGAACAGCATGGTAACCTATGGTGGGAAAGGCCATGAAACAGCTTTATTTCATCACAATAACAGTGACTTTTGAGATGGAAAAATTTTACTTTATAGGGCTACCATTCATCCCAAAAGGAACAATGTGTTTTTAGTCATTCAGCTCAAATTTGTTTGGCTTATTCCTCAGCTACTTAGTTATTTTTTCATGTTATTTCGTTAATGGTTAGACTGTTATCTCCCCAGTACACACCAGCTAGGATGCACTATACTGTTAAATACAAATGTTGTTATATCCCACCCTCATCCTCACCTGTAGTCACTATCAATGTCCCATCTGGGAATCCCTAGACAGTATCTCACCTAGGCACATTAAAAAGTTCAGGACCAAGCCAGGCTCGGTGGCTCAGCCTATAATCCCGCGCCTTTGGGAGACTGAGGTGAATGGATTGCCTGAGCCCGCAGGTTCGAGACCCACCTGGGTAGCGAGACCTCATCTCTACAATAAATCAAAAAAATCAGCCGGGTGTGGTAACGCGCGCCTGTAGTTCCCGGCTACTTGGAAGGCTGAGGCGGAAGGATCGCCGGAGCCCAGCAGGTCGAGGCTGCGGTGGCCAGGAGTGGCCACTGCACTCCAGTCTGGGCGACAGAGTGAGACTCCAACTCAAAAGAAAAAAAAAAAAGTTTAGGACCAGGCCAGGCTTGGTGGCTCAGCCTGTAATCCCAGCACTTTGGGATGCTGAGGCGAGTGGATTGCCTGAGATCACAGGTTCGAGACCAGCCCTCATCTCTACAATAAATCAAAAATTAGCCAGGCGTGGTAGTGTGCTCCTGTAGTTCCAGGTAC
The DNA here is from genome assembly GCF_000164805.1 of Carlito syrichta. Classification (NCBI taxonomy): domain Eukaryota; kingdom Metazoa; phylum Chordata; class Mammalia; order Primates; family Tarsiidae; genus Carlito; species Carlito syrichta. Next base: position 612,830 of record NW_007252900.1, on the reverse strand, counting down.
TTGGAAGGCTGAGGCAGAAAGATCGCTGGAGCCCAGCAAGTGGATACTGGGGTGGCCGTAAGTATGCCACTGCACTCCAGCTTGGGAAACAGAGTGAGACTCAAACTCAACAACAACGAAAAAAGACTCAGGACCAGCTGGGCATGGTGTTGGCTGGGCATGGTGGCTCAGTCTGTAATCCCAGCACTTTGGGAGGCTGAGGCGAGAGGATTGCCTGAGCC
>NW_007252900.1:610485-612329 GCF_000164805.1 Carlito syrichta | reverse complement strand
AGAGTGAGACTCCAACTCAAATAAATAAATAAATAAATCCTTTGACTTAAAAAAAAAAAAATTAGCCAGGCATAGTGGCACATGCCTGTAGTTCCAGCTACTTGGAAGGCTGAGGGGGAAGTATCGCCTGACACCAGCAGGTTGAGGCTGCAGTGATTGTGAGCATGCCACTGCACTCCAGCCTGGGTGACAGAATGAGACTGACTCAAAAATAAAAAAAATTTAAAAAGCACTTTGGGAGGCTGAGGCAAGAGGATTCCCTGAGCCCAGGGGTTCAAGATCAGACCGGGCAACCTGGTGAGACCTCGTCTCTACAATAAATCAAAAAATTAGCTGGGTGTGGTGGCGTGCACCTTTAGTTCTAGCTACTTGGAAGGCTGAGGCAGAAGGATCTCCTGAGCCCCAGCAGGTCGAGGCTGTGGTGGCAGTGAGCCACTCCAGCCTGGGTGACAGAGTGAGATTCCAACTCAAAAAATAAAGTTCAGGACCATCATGGGCTTTTGCCACTGTCTTCTGCTCAGATTCTCTTCAGTGATGTCAGTTTCCCATCACCCACACAGTTGTGTGAAGGTGTTTCAAACCTGTCTCCAGTGCCCTCTTATCAACCACCCCTAACACACAGGAGGCAGTGGTGTACCAATGTGGAGATGAATATCCTGGAGGTCATGAAGATTGTTGTGGGAGAAAACTTTTCTCCCTTTTGTGTAATGTATCTACAGGAGTGATAACTGAGGCAGTCAGTGATCCTAGTCCCTTGCATACCGTCCCTTGCATTCAGTGTCTTAGAGTTTTAATGAAAATAATAATGCTTTCAGATTTTACACATGGGTCTTTCTCTTCTAGGATTCAGTCCTGAGTACTTTGAGGCAGAACTAGAGTCTGGGGAGTCCAATGTTTTCAGAAGTGGGCCTCCCACCAGAAGCCTTAACAAGCCTTTCTGTTTCAGTCTCTCTTCCTTTAAATGACTCTTCCAAGCTTATCAGTCTCTCTTAAAAATCAGTTTCTGGCATCTCAATCCACCAAACAGGCCCAGACTTGTCTGAACCCCCATGGGGAATGGCTTAGGCTTAAGCCAAGGCTGCTGCTGTATGACTTTCAACTTTAAAATTACTGCCGGCTCTCTTACCCATCGATATTAAAAAAGCAAAAATAGATAACTGGTTACATCAATCATCTGATGTTGAAATTGCTTATTTTTTCCCTTGCCCTTATGAATTTTTGAATGTGAAGTGGCAGACTGGTGAGGTTATTACTGATTGCTTGATTCGTGCACATTAACCACATGAGTATAAAGTATATCATTCCTGTTTCTCCATGTCAGCATTCTGTTTGCCTAAAATTAATGTACTCAAATGAATCTTTACTAGGATGGGGAGAAACTGAAAACCTCATACATTGCTGGTGGGAATGTAGAATGGAGCAGCCCCTTTAGAAATCAGTTTGGCAGTTCCTCAGAAAGTTAAACATAGAGTTACCATATCACCAAGCAATTTCATTCCTAGGTATACCAAAGTAATTGAAAACATATGTTCACACAAAAACTTGTACACGAACAGCAGCATTATTCATCATAGCCCCAAAGTGGAAAGAACCCAAATGTCCATCAACTGATAAGTTTATAAACACAATGTGATCTATCCATGCAGTGGAATACTATTTAGCCATGTAAAGAAATGACGTAGCCGGGCTCGGTGGCTCAGCCTGTAAACCCGCACCTTTGGGAGGCTGAGGTGAGTGGATTGCCTGAGCCCGCGGGTTCAAGACCCGCCTGGGCAGCGAGAACTCATCTTTACAATAAATCAAAAAATCAGCCGGGCTTGGTAGCGCATGCCTGTAATTCCGGC
>NW_007252900.1:606780-610098 GCF_000164805.1 Carlito syrichta | reverse complement strand
AGAAATGACGTGTTGGCTGGGCATGGTGACTCAGCCTGTCATTCCAGCTCTTTGGGAGGCTGAGACGAGTGAATTGCCTAAGCCCAGGGGTTCAACACGAGCCTGAGCAACTTGGTGAGACCTCGTCTCTACACTAAATCACAAAAACTAGCTGGGTGTGTGTCTGTAGTTTCAGCTACTTGGAAGGCTGAGGTGGAAGGATCGCTTAAGCCCAGTAGGTCCGGGCTGTGGTGGCAGTAAGCGTGCCACTGCACTCCAGCCTGAGCAGCAAGAATGAGACTCCAACTCAAAAAAAAAAAGAAAAAGAAATGACATGTTGACACATGCTACAACTTGGATGAACCTTGAAACATTAAGGCTAAAGGAAAGATGCCAGATGCAAAAGGCCACATAGTGTATGATTCCTTTTACATAAAGTATTTAAATAGTCAGATCCATGGAGACAGAAAACATATTGTTGGTGAGTGAGTGCCAGGGACTGAGAGTGATTGCCAGGGACTGGGAAGAGAAGGGAATGAAGAGTGATATGGGATTTCTTTTGAGGATGATGAAGATCTGAAATTAGTGATAATGGTTGCACAGATGTGTGACTAAACTAAAAGTCACTGAATTATACACTTTCAGGGGAGTGAATTTTTTGGTATGTGAGTTATATCTCAATTTTAAAGATGGATCTTTATATTAAACAGCACCAAGAAGAGCCTGCTTTTTTTTTTTTTTTTTTTGAGTTGGAGTCTCACTCTGTCGCCCAGACTGGAGTGCAGTGGCCGCTCCTGGCCACCGCCCTCGACCAGCTGGGCTGTGGCGATCCTTCCGCCTCAGCCTTCCAAGTGCTACCACGCCCAGCTAATTTTCTGATTTATTGTAGAGATGAGGTCTTGCTGCCCAGGCGGGTCTCGAACCCGCGGGCTCAGGCAATCCACTCACCTCAGCCTCCCAAAGGCGCGGGATTACAGGCTGAGCCACCGAGCCTGGCTGAGCCTGCTTTTTGTAGGGAGAATTAACTGGTTGCTTCACTGATCTGTGTTTATAACAAACTGCAACTTTCTTGTGAAAGACAAAAATCCTTTGAAAGCTCAAGTAGAAGGAATAAATACTTTTTTAATTCATTCACTCAGCAACAATTGAGCATGTAGTACGACAACATGTCAGGTACTGTAGAGATAATGGTGACCAACACAGACATAGTCCCTGCCTTCACAGAGAAATGTGGGCAGTTTTTAGACAGTTTGAAAAGAGCTGTGCCCTGGAAAGCACACAGAGTCATGGGAGCACGTGAAAGGAACACTCAACTCCCATATTAGCTCAGGGAAATCTTTCTGGAGCCGTTGATTCCTAAATAAGGACCTGGAGTTGAGCCAGAGTCCAGTATGCAAAGAGCAGAGGAAAGAATGTTCCAGGAAGAGAGAATAGCGTGTACAAAGACCCTGAGGTGAGAGAACACAGCATATCCTGGGAACGCGAAACAATTCAGAGGAGCTCTTGAAAAAAGGTCCATTCTAAATATTCGGTCTGAATTTAGCCCAGACTATTATGTTTAGGAATTCAGTTCTTTTGCCAGAGTTCCAACTTGTTCAAACCTTACTCTGTGTGTAAGAAAGTTTTCAACTGCAAGTAACAGAAAATATAACCTCCATAGACTTAATGATTGAGGACATTTATTCTTTCACATAACAGGAAGACTTGAGGTATGGTGAACTTCAGAGCTGGTGGATTCAGGGCTTACCCATGTTTTCAGAGACCCAGCTTCTTACTGTCTCTCTGTCTCTCTGTCTCTCTCTCTCTCTCTCTCAGCTATTCACTCCTTCAGCTTCTTTTTTTTTTCTTTTTTTGAGTTGGAGTCTCACTCTGTCACCCAGACTGGAGTGCAGTGGCCGCTCCCAGCCACCGCAGCCTCGACCTGTTGGGCTCCGGCGATCCTTCTGCCTCAGCCTTCCGAGTAGCCAGAATTACAGGCGTGCGCTACCATGCCTGGCTGAGTTTTTGATTTATTGTAGAGATGAGGTCTCACTGCCCAGGCGGGTCTCGAACCCGCGGGCTCAGGCAATCCACTCACCTCAGCCTCCCAAGGCGCGGGATTACAGGCTGAGCCACCGAGCCCGGCTCCTTCAGCTTCTTTTTAAGACAAGTTCCCCTTGAGGCCACATGACCTGGAATAACAAGCCTCTCTGTTCTCTTTCAGCAGGAGAGATGCCACCCCACTTTTTTTTTTTTTTTGAGTAGGGGTCTCACTCTTTTGCCCAGGTTGGAGTGTAGTGGCACAATCTTGGCTCACCACAGCCTCAACCTCCTGGGCTCAGTCGATCCTTCCGCCTCAGCCTCCCAAATAGCTGAGACTACATGCACACACTACCAAGCCCAACTTTTGTGTGTGTGTATGTAACAACAATATCTTACTATGTTGCCCAGGCCGGCCTCGAACTACTAGGCTCAAACAGTCCTCCTACCTTGGCCTCCCAAAGTACTGGGATTACAGGCATGAGCCTTCCACTTCCACTTATCTTTTCTGAAAGCCCCCAGCAAGCCTCCCCTGACATCTCATTGGCACGAATTTCTCAACTGATCCCTAGTGAGAGAGAAAGAACTACCCCGAGTGGCCTTATCCAGCAGTGGAATGAATGTTGGGGAATCAACCTCAATGTGACCACTGTGGACCCTAGACATAGTCAGCTACCTTGGGCTGGCACTGCATTCACCAGCACCTGCCTTGGGGACTGGCTCTCACTTTTGTATCCAAAAATATGTTCAAGTCCAACTTCAAAGCATGATGCATGATGTGACCTTCATTGCAGATTTTGCGAGAACTATCATAATGATAAACTTCCTAAAAATTATCTTTAAGCCCCTTTCTTTCCTCAAGTTTCCACTTCTTACCACACACACCACATCTCTTTCTCTCCACCCCATCTTCCTCTCCAGACCTCTTACAGCTACACTGGCTGTTACCTCTTTTTCCACTCCCTTTCTCACTCGGCTTGCGTTTTCCTCTAGCAGAAACCAGTTCCCTCAGGCTGCCCCGCACCCCATGCTAAGGCGCAAGAGTTTCGGGTCACCTATTGTTCCTCCTACATGCTCCTTAGATCCTCAGTTTTCACCCTGCCAGGAAGTCAGCAGGAGATCTAGGCGCTAACATCAGTGTTTCTACCCACAGAAACCTGTATTCTAATAATTCAAACTCTTTCAAATTTCAACAGGTTTTTTGTTGTTGTTGTTGTTGTTGTTTTTGAGTTGGAGTCTCACTCTGTTGCCCAGGCTGAAGTGCAGTGGCAGCTCCCAGCCACCGCAGCCTCGACCTGCTGGGCTCCGGCGATCCTTGCT
>NW_007252900.1:598902-606377 GCF_000164805.1 Carlito syrichta | reverse complement strand
AGCAGGTCGAGGTTGCGGTGGCCGGGAGCGGCCACTGCACTCCAGTCTGGGCGACTGAGTGAGACTCCAACTCAAAATAAATACATAAGTAAAAAATAAAAAAAAATGCCACAAACTGAGTCTAAAGACAAGAGACGAGGTCTCACTGTGTTGCCCAAGCTGGTCTTGAACTCCTGGGCTCAAGCAATCCTCTCACCTTGGCCTCCCACAGTGCTGTGATTACAGATGTGAACCACCACGCCTCGCCCTACAAAACAATTTCTTTACACAAATCACTAAAAAACAGATTAACATCCCAGGGCAAAGAATATGATCTGTCAGTTTGCAAAAGAAAGAGAGAAAATTTATATTTTTTAAAACTTTGCCCCGGGCTCGGTGGCTCAGCCTGTAATCCCGCGCCTTTGGGAGGCTGAAGTGAGTGGATTGCCTGAGCCCGTGGGTTCGAGACCCGCCTGGGCAGCGAGACCTCATCTCTACAATAAATCAAAAATTAGCCAGGCGTGGTAGCGCGCACTTATAGTTCCAGCTACTCGGAAGGCTGAGGCGGGAGGATCGCCGGAGCCCAGCAGGTTGAGGCTGCGGTGGCTGGGAGCGGCCACTGCACTGCAGTCTGGGCAACAGAGTGAGACTCCAACTCAAACAAAAAAAAAACTTTGCCTAGCAGATTGACAAAGATTAAAAAACTTATGAACACCCAGTGTTGTCAAGAATATGGAGCAATCACTGAGTGCAGTGGCTCACCTCTGTAATCCCAGCACTTTGGGCGGTGGAAGCAGGAAGACTGCCTGATCCCCGGGGGTTCAAGACCACCCTGAGCAACATGGTGAGACCTCATCTCTACAATAAATCATAACATTCGCTGGGCGTGGGGCGAACGCCTGTAGTTCCAGCTACTTTGAAGGCTGAGGTGGAAGGATCACTTGAGCCCGGCAGGTTGAGGCTGCAGTGGCAGTGAGCAGCATGCCACTGCACTCCAGCCTGGGCAACAGAGTGAGACATCGACTAAAAAATAAATAAATAAGTGAATAATGTTAGGTATAGAGCCTGGAGACAAAGAATAAAGCCAGTAGGCCAGTTCGTCCTGTGAATAGCTCCAAATGTCATCTGAGAGGGCCTACACAAGGGTATAGATGTGGCTTTCTAACCTCATGGATAACTTAGACCAGTCTTGGACAACATCTATGGCTTCCCAGTAGGTTCACGGGTTCATCTAGACTACAGTGAACCAATGATGAAAGGCCTAGGATGTATCCAGTCCAGCAGTGGAAGCAATGCGTGTTAAATAATAATTTTGATAGGCTAAGCACTCGCTAAGAACCTACAATATGATGCTTAAGGCCTCGGAGCCTGAAGTCGTAGAATTACCTGGGACTTATTTGGTAAAGAAAAACTGCTTCCTAAGCGGTGGCTCATGCCTATAATCCCAGCACTTTGGGAGGCAGAGGTGGGAGGATTGCCTGAGCCCAGGGGTTCAAGATCAGCTAGGGTTGGGCTCAGTGGCTCAGCCTATAATCCCGCGCCTTGGGATTGCCTGAGCCCACGGGTTCGAGACCCACCTGGGCAACTTGGCTTAGACCTCATCTCTACAATAAAGCAAAAATTAGCCGGGCGTTGTAGCGTGCTCTTGTAGTTCCATCTCCTTGGAAGGCTGAGGCGGAAGGATCGCCGGAGCCCAGCAGGTCGAGGCTGCGGTGGCCGGGAGCGGCCTCTGCACTCCAGTCTGGGCGAGGGAGTGATACTCCAACTCAAAAAAAAAAAAAAGAAAAGAAAAGAAATGGGGGAAGCGGGGCACGGTGGCTCAATTTGTCATTCCAGCACTTTGGAAGGCCGAGGTGAGTGCATTGCCTGAGCCAGCGGGTTCAAGACCCGCCTGGGCAACTTGGCGAGACCTCATCTCTACAATATATCAAAAAATCAGCCGGGTGTGGTGGCGCGTGCCTGTAGTTTCAGCTACTTGGAAGGCTGAAGTGGAAGGATCGCTGGAGTCCAGCAGGTTGAGGCTGTGGTCTGGGTGACAGAGTGAGACTCCAACTCAAAAAAATAAATAAAAAGTAGTCACAACTACTTACCAACAAACACAACTTCCCATCCATCTTTGTAGAGTACCAATCACTTTTCCTAATGCCTTTGAGGTATTCCTGTGTCCACTGATCAAGAGCAGTTAGTTAGTATCATTTTATTTTATTTTTATTTTTTTATTTATGTATTTTTTTTTTTGAGTTGGAGTTTCACTCTATTGCCCAGACTGGAGTGTAGTGGCACACTCACAGCCACTGCATCCTCAACCTGCTGGACTCAAACGATCCTTTCACCTCAGCCTTCCAAGTAGCTGGAATTACAGGCACACACCACCATGCCCAGCTAATTTTTTGATTTATTGTAGAGACGAGGTCTCATCAGGTTAACCAGGCTGGTCTCGAACCCGCAGGCTCAGGCAATCTTCTCAACTCGGCTTCCCAAAGTGCTGGGATAATAGGTGTGAGCCACCGCACCCGGTCACAATATATAATTTTATGATCTACCTCTTTATTTGGCTGAATATTATATCAAATATTTTCTCATGTCCTTAAAAACCCTTTTCAAATAAAAATCTTGATAGCTGTGATACTATCCCATGGACATCATAAAATTTATTCAACCATTCCTTATTGTTGGACATTTGGGTTGTTTGCAGTTTTTTTCCATTATAAGTAAATCTGCAGTGAACAAAATTACTTATAATTCTTCATCTGTATTTCAATTTATTTTCTTAAGAGAAATTCCTAGCAGAGAAATTACTGGGTAATAGGGTATTAACACATTTAAAGACTCTTGAGACATATTGTCAAATTCCTTTCTTAAAAGAACGTTCCAACTGCTTCTTTCAGTGCCAAGGGCCTTCCAAGCCTGCAGTGACGGGAACCTCACTCATTGTGGACTGGACTAGAAGACAGGAGAGCTGTGTTGTGATCCCTACACTGCCATAAACCAGCTGTGTCACCCTGAGAAAAGCAATTTTTAAAAAACACCAATAATAATGATATTAAAATATATGTACAGCTAAATGATTTTTAATTCATGCTCACATGTTTGTCTGCTTATTTGTTTATTTGTTTTGAACCTCACAACCACTTCCATAAAACAGGGAGATATTATTCCCATATGAAAAATTAGGCAGTGCCTGGTGGCTCATACCTATAATCCCAGCACTTTGGGAGGCTGAGGCAAGAGGATTTGTGGCGAGAGGATTACTTGAACCCAGGAGTTCAAGACCAGCCCGCAACATGGTAAGACCTTGTCTCTATAAAAAAATTTAAAAAGTTGCTGGGCATGGTGGTGGTGCACCTGTAGTCCCAGCTACTCAGAAGACTGAAGTGGGAGGATCACCTGAGCTCAGGAGGCGGAAACTGTGGTGAGCTGTGATCATGCTAATGCGCTCTAACCTGGATGACAGAGTGAGACCCTGACTCCAAAAAAAAAGAAAGGAAGATCAGAAAACAAGACCCAGAATGGTTAAGTGATTTTTCTAGAACCACCAGCTAGTAAATAACATGAAACACACTACTTCTGATTCATATTTCAGAATAATTTCTATTTAACTCACACTGCCTTCTTCTTTCCACCATGTCATGCAATCACTCTAGATTTCAAGGTGAAGATTGTGCCAGGTGCAGTGGCTCACGCCTGTAATCCCAGTTCTTTGGGAGGCTGAGGCGAGAGGATTGCCTGAGCCCAGGGGTTTGAGACCAGCCTGGGCAACTTGGCCTCAGCCTTCCAAGTAGCTGGAACCACAAGGGTGAGCCACCATAGCCAGCTCAATTTTTTTTTTTTTTTTTGAGTCGGATTCTCTGTTGCCCAGGCTGGAGTGCAGTGGCACGCTCACAGCCACCACAGCCCAGACCTGCTGGACTCAGGCGAACCTTCCACCTCAGCCTTCCAAGTAGCTGAAACTACAGGCATGCGCCACCATGCCCGGCTAATTTTTTAAATTTATTGTAGAGACAGAATCTCACCAAGTTGCCCAGGCTGGTCTCAAAGCTCTAGGCTTAGGCAATTCTCTCACCTCGGTTTCCCAAAGTACTGGGATTACAGACATGAACCTCACTTTGAATAGCCAAATACAAAGACAGCCTCTTGTATTTTCTTTGTTTTAGCAATAATACTCCTTAAATCAGTATTTTCACCTAAGATCAAATTGTATAATGCATCCAAACCACTTATTATATAAAACCTACCAGGTTCCAGAATGTATGTCAGTGGATAAAAATCAATCACTGGCCACTGCCTGGATTCCATAATTTTCCACCACAATTTTAAATAATGAAACTTTTAAAAACCCCATATGTATATTCAAGAAAGGAGTTCTTCAAAGCTAAAAACACAGATTGCAGGACCAGCCCAGTACCGTGTAGGACATCCAGCTGGGGAGACAAGAGCTATACACGGAGTTAACTAAGAATGCCAGTGTGCATGACTAAGTCCTGGCAAGGGAGGGCATTCCAGGCAAAGGCAACAGCCTTACAAAGGCAAAGGAAACAAGAAGGAGCCAAATGTTTTAGGGACAGTGAATAGACTCATTTGGGAAGAATGTACAATTCACGTGGGGAGAAAAGATGGGAAGTGCAACTGCAGGCCAGATTTTTATAGCCTGTGGATACTTGGGTGAATTTAGAACTTTATCTAATAGCATACAAGGATGTGTCACTAAAAGCTTTTGAGCAAAAGAGTGACATGTTGAAATAGTGTTAAGAAGATGAATTTTCAGAGGGGAAGGACTGGAAGGTTAAAAGACCAAGGTCATATTTAGCTGTGAGAGAATAGCAATGCAAATTAAAATGAACAGGTACAGATATAAGCGATACTGTGAGGGAAAAAAGTAATATGTTGACCATACTGGCTAATTATATGTGGCCAGTGATGGAAGAGTTGAGGGTGAATCTCTGAGATTTCAAGGCTGGATGACAGGAAAATGATGGTACCATTAGCAAAAACAGGGACATAGGAAACATACTGATTTATAAAACAATTTTCTCCCAATAAACAATCACAATTGCCTCAACCAACGTCATGTCCTGACATGGCCCAGAATACTATGATCACAATGGCAGAAGAAAGAGTATTTGAGATACATTTGACTTCATCTTCTGGTTATTTGCTAACTTTTTGTCTTTTGTCCATAAAGACATCTGCTGGACTTACAACTGGTTTTCTAGGAGTGATGAGTACACACAGATTACTACCCATCAAAATAACGCTCATTGGTAACACAGCTGATTAGAAGTAGAGAGAGAAATGTGCATGCTAGGATCAGGCCAAACTAATTGGCCTCTCTGGGGTTCAGACCAGAAAAGTGGCATCTTAAATTCTGACTTTCTGCCCTCTCTCAGCACACGCACCTTTATAAAGGCATTAACCTAATTCTGATTTTTTTCTGAGTATGATTCACTAGAAATTTCCATGCTAGAATCTGAAATTCTTTTAAAACTGAGTTCAACTCACAAATATACTGGCTTCACTGCCTTATAGAAGCCTTGATAGCCTCAGAATAGCATAGTTATTTGCAGCCAAGGGCAGACCTTTGTACATCATTGGCAGTCTCTTCTTGGCAGAGCTTGTGGGAGCCCAAGAGGAAGAAGTCCAGACATGCATGCAATTTTCTCCTCTGCTCATCAATCCACTCCATTGTCTTTTTTGGTGGTTTGACTTCATGCCACAATTGTAAGGTATTTTGGAAAGTTCTGAGATATATTCATAGTTCCTGCTGTACAGACAAAAGATGTTTAATTAAAATAAAGGCAATAAGAGAAACATATTTTCAAAAAGAGGGCTTTTTTTTTTTAAGTCAAATATCTTTGTCAAATTCCAGCCAGGCTATTTTCATGTATGAATTTTTTCTTCTCACTTCTTATCACAGATAATTAACAAGAATCCATGGGACACCCACTCTGTTCAGAGCACAATAATAGTACTACCATTGTTTAGGGTTCAAAACAAGTTGCTAATTCAATAAATCCAATAAAAGAGTTTGTTTTTTCCTCTTTGAGATAGCCATCTTTTATCTGAGAGATTGAATATATTTCTTTCTCTATTTTTTTTTTTTTTTTTTAGTGGGAGTCTCATTCTGTTGCCCAGGCTGGAGTACAGTAAAATACTCTCAACCGCGACCACCCCAGCATCAACCTGCTGGGCTCAGGCGATCCTTCCACCTCAGCCTTCCAAGTAGATGGAACTACAAGCACTCACCACCACTCCCAGCTAATTTTTTGATTTATTGTAAAGGTGAGTTCTCAGCAAGTTGCCCAGGCTGGTCTCAGATCCATGGGCTCAGGCAATCCTTTCACCTTGGTCTCCCAAAGTGCTGAGATCATAGACGTGAACTACCACGCCCAACCAAGATTGAATATATTTCAGTGACAGAATTATGTGAAATCATGTAGTATGATTTATCATAAATTTGCAGGCGGCTATCAAATGAGATGGGACTATGATACGAAGCCATCAAGAAAAGGGTTTCTTTCTATTCCCTTCCCTCTTCTGGCTTCTAATAAATGCACAGTGTTAGCAGTAAGAGAGATACTCCAAGCCTAAAGAGCAAACAAACACAACATCAACATCTACCACAATAGAGATGAGTAATGAAGTCTCGGGATAATTCTACAATTGATCTTAGCCAAAAGGTTGAGACGCGATCAAGATAATTCTCTGTTTTTGTTTGACAATAAAAATCTGACCTGTAGCCAGGCTCGGTGGCTCAGCCTGTAATCCCGTGCCTTTGGGAGGCTGAGGTGAGTGGATTGCCTGAGCCTGCGGGTTCGAGACATGCTGGGCAACTTGGTGAGACCTCATCTCTACAATAAATCAAAAAATCAGCCGGGCGTGGTAGCGCGCGCTTGTAATTCCGGCTACTCGGAAGGCTGAGGCGGAAGAATCGCCGGAGCCCAGCGGGTCGAGGCTGCGGTGGCCGGGAGCGGCCACTGCACTCCAGACTGGGCAACCGAGTGAGACTCCAACTCAAAAACAAAAACAAAAACAAAAATCTGACCTGTGTTTTTATTACTTTTCTCAATCGCTTATTGAGCCTATAAGCCTGATCTAGGCAAATAAATTCGTTGAGCTCTGTCTTTTAGTACAGGATGGTCTTTTTTTTTCTCCCCTTTGATTTATTATACAGACAAGGTCTCACCAACTTGCCCAGGCTGGGCTCAGTCAATCCTCTAGCCTCGGCCTCCCAAAGTGCTGGGATTACAACCATGAGCCACTGCACCTGGCCTGATTTAACTTTTAAAATTTTTTATTTTAAAATTGTGGGGTACAATTCAGGGTTAGGTATACAAATATTCATTGTGCAGATATCCTTGTTAATGAGGTGTGCCCCCTTCCTCAGGTAGATTTCCACTACTGTCAAGCCCACTCCCCGCTCCCCCCTGCAGTTTCCTGCTACTGTCAATCCTTTTCTTATAGTATTATGGTAGTTGTTCAAGGTCCACTTATGAGTG
>NW_007252900.1:595641-597332 GCF_000164805.1 Carlito syrichta | reverse complement strand
TCACCTCAGCCTCCCAAAGGCACGGGATTACAGGCTGAGCCACCGAGCCTGGCTGTCTATTTATTTTTCAAGTAGGGATCTCACTCTGTCGCCCAGGCTAGAGTGCAGTGCCATGCTCATGGCCACTGCGACTTCGACCTGCTGGACTCAGATAATCCTTCTGCTTCAGCCTTCCAAGTAGCTGGAACTCCAGGCGCATGCCACCACGCCAAGATAATTTTTTGATTTATTGTAGAGACAAGGTCTCACCAATTTCCCAGGCTGGTGTCAAAACCCTGGACTCAGGTAATCCTCTCGTCTCTGCCTCCCAAAAGCTTTTTCTTTTTCTTTTTTTCCTCTTTTTTTTTTTTTGAATTGGCGTCTCACTCTGTTATCCAGGCTGGAGTGCAGTGGCATGTTGCTCATGGCCACCGCAGTCTCAACTTGCTGGGCTTAGGTGATCATTCTGCCTCAGGCTTCCAAGTAGCTGGAACCACAGGCATGTGCCACCATGCCTGGCTAATTTTTTGATTTATTGAAGAAACGAGATCTTGCCAAGTTGCCCAGGCTGGTCTCGAATTCCTGGGCTCAGGCAATCCTTCCGCCTCTGCCTCCCAGAGTGCTGGGATTACAAGTATGAGCCACCACACCCAGCAATAGTAACATTTTCTGCAACTATTATATCACAACTAGGCTATTGCCATTGGTGCAATTCAGCAATCTTAAGCAAATTTCCCCAGTTTTACTTGTAACGGTGTATATACATGTGTGCGTGCTATTACACAATGTTATCATCTGTGTGGTTTTATATATCTACCACACAGTCAAGATACAGAACAGCTCCATCATCACAAGAATTCCTTGTGCTACCTTTTCGTAACCACCTACACTCCCAAAACCGTATTCTATTTTGACCTTTCAGTTCCTCGTGTAGATTCGAAAGTTGGGTTATAGTGATTAAGAGCATAGGCTATGAAGCTTCACGCCCTGGCTTTGGATCTCGGTTCTTATCCATGCTAGATAATTTATATACATGATCTTATTTAATGCTCACAAAAGTCTTGTGAAATAGGCATTCTTATCCCTATTTTTATATAAGGAAACTGACCCTTAGAGAAATGAATTACAATACAATATTTGCCCAGAATAACACACTAATAGACATTCAAGCCAAGATACAAAACCAGGTGTGTCTGATCCCAAAGCCCTTGTTTTTCCACAACAAACATTAATTATAAGTGTTGCATTTGGAACTGTATGCTGGTTGTTAAGCTATCTCTTCTCAGCCTCAAACTCATTCTCTATTCATGACATTACTTTGTAATACAAATCACAGTTCTCCTTTGCCAGCTTGCTCTCTGATAGCTCCTGGGCACCAGAGAGCCAGGAACTTGCTCCTTCCCATGTGTTTTCTGTTGTCAGCGTCACCCAAGAAACAGCTCTTCACCCTGGCAGGGCAGTTCCTTCTAGTAGCAGCTGTTGATTCCAGTCTGCAGGTTGTCCACATTTCCCAAATAAACCTCATTGCACCCCCTCAGGGATACCAGTATCAGCCAGCCACACATCCTATTCAGAGATGAGACTCTCTCCTACGAGTTCTGGAGACATAGCAACAGGCAAACAGCACCTTAGCTCTTTTAGTCATGCCCCAAGGTTCTAAATTTTTTTTTTTTTTTTTTTGAGTTGGAGTCTCACTCTGTTACCCAGACTGG
>NW_007252900.1:593275-594921 GCF_000164805.1 Carlito syrichta | reverse complement strand
ACAAAAGTTATACAAATCACAAGGCTTACTATTACATTGATACCATATTATTTAAAATTCTAACCACTCAGAAAAGGGGAGTAAATGAGATTTGCATCTTTCAGTTGATTGGGCTTAGACTACAGGGACGTCAAGGATTCCCTGAAAGCTACTCACTGGGAGTGCATAGGAGATAAGGGGAAACACACCTTTTATTAGCTCTCAGGAATACTGCTCCGGAGTATACAGAAGTGCTTGAGCCTTTGCCATGCCCTTCTCTAGGGGCTGTCACTATATGAACAGACATTAGCAGGTCTCTGTACCAGCATGATCACAGCTACCACAACCTTGACCTGCCTAGCTCAATTGATTTTTCCATCACAGTCTTCCAAGTTGCTGGAACTACGCACACTGTCACGTCCATCTAATTTTTTGATTTATTGTAGAGACGTGATCTCGCCATATTGCCCAGACTGATCTTGAACTCCTGGGGTCAGGCAATCCTCTCTCCTAAACCTCCCAAAGTACTGGAATTACAGGCGTGAGTCACCATTCCCAGCAAAACCTACTTTATAATAAAGTGTTGAATGTCTCATGTAATTTATGGACTACTGTACTGAAAGTGAAAAAACACAGTGCTTGTATATGGGCGCTCACCATTGATGAACACAGCTGACAGCATGCTGGGCCTAAGAATGATTGAAGTATTGAGCTCAAGTTAATTGCTGGACAATGGGGATGCTACAGTGACAGGGTCATCAATTTCTCTCTTCTGATGAGGCTCCAGAATACGCACTGGGGCATCCACACAGCACACTGCAGAGAATGGGTCATTCACTCTGGTGTGGTGGCTGACTGGGAGGGCTGCTTCCCGCATCTGGAGAGAGTTTTGTACCATATATTACTAGCCTGGGAAAAGATCAAAATTCGAAGTTCAAAGTATGGTTTTGGCTGAATGCATATCGCTCTTGTACCACTGTAAAGTAAAAGAAATCATACATCAACTCATCTTAAATCAGAGACTGTCTGTATTGTGGTCCTTAAGGCAGTTCCTTAGACCACAGTTGGGTCTAAAGTAAGTAAAAACAAAACAAAGTAATAGACAAGATATTAGCCGGGCTCGGTGGCTCAGCCTGTAATCCCGCACCTTGGGAGGCTGAGGTGAGTGAATTGCCTGAGTCTGCAGGTTCTAGACCCGCCTGGCAACTTGGTGAGACCTCATCTCTACAATAAATCAAAAATTAGCCGGGTGTGGTAGCTTGCACCTATAGTTCCAGCTACTTGGAAGGCTGAGGCGGAAGGATCGCCGGAGTCCAGCAGGTCGAGGCTGCGGGGGCCAGGAGTGGCCACTGCACTCCAGTCTGGGCGACAGAGTAAGACTCTGACTCAAAAAAAAAAAAAAATAGACAAGATATTGTAAGAAGAGGGACCAAATCTGCAAAAAATGAATTCTATCTTTTACATAATGCATGTTTCTGATGCCGTGTCTCTTAAACTGTGTGAAATATACTTAATTATGGCTAAGTCTAAAATAGACAATCTCAACATTAACCAAAATCAGATCATAGAGTTAAGTCTTTTTTTTTTTTTTTTTTTTTGAGTTGGAGTCTCACTCTGGCGCCCAGGCTGGGGTGCAGTGGCCGCTCCTGGCCACCGCAGCCTCGACC
>NW_007252900.1:560963-593213 GCF_000164805.1 Carlito syrichta | reverse complement strand
GTCTCGAACCCACGGGCTCAGGCAATCCGCTCACCTCAGCCTCCCAAAGGTGCAGGATTACAGGCTGAGCCACCGAACCTGGATAGAGTTAAGTCTTTTTTAAAGCCAAGTTTAATTCAATTTAAGTCAGAATGATAGTACAGGGCCGAGCTCAGTGGCTCAGCCTGTAATCCCGCGCTTTGGGAGGCTGAGGTGAGTGAATTGCCTGAGCTGGAGGGTTCGAGATCCACCTGGGCAACTTGGCGAGACCTCATCTCTACAATTAAAAAAAAAAAAAAATAGCCAGGCATAGTAGCGCGCACCTGTAGTTCCAGCTCAAAAAAAAAAAAAAGAATAATAGTACAGTATATTTACCAATGTTATTAGACACTATACAGTTAATAAGAATGATATTGAAATTAACCCATCATTTGGATTTTAACAGTAATGTAATATAAAATTTCATCTGCCTTTTTTATTTTTTATTTTATTTCATTTTTTTGAGTTGGAGTCTCACTCTGTCACCCAGACTGGAGTGCAGTGGCGACTCCTGGCCACCGCAGCTTCGACCTACTGGGCTCCAGCCATCCTACTGCCTCAGCCATCCAGTAGCTGGAACTACAGGTGCGCACTACCACGCCTGGCTAATTTTTGATTTATTGTAGAGATGAGGGCCCGCCAAGTTTCCCAGGCGTGTCTCGAACCCGCAGGCTCAGGCAGTTCACTCACCTCGGCTTCCCAAAGTGCGGGATTACAGGC
Source organism: Carlito syrichta (assembly GCF_000164805.1). Taxonomy (NCBI): domain Eukaryota; kingdom Metazoa; phylum Chordata; class Mammalia; order Primates; family Tarsiidae; genus Carlito; species Carlito syrichta. Next base: position 592,475 of record NW_007252900.1, on the reverse strand, counting down.
TGAGCCACTGAGCCCGGCATGCTTTTATATTTTTAATATTGTGTGTTTCTCTGGAGACTACCCTCATTCTACAATCCAGCAAGACATGGTAGACTTAATTCTAGAAGAATGAAAGAAGACAGAGGATTCAAAAAATTTGGAACAAGTCTGGAAGTGATGGCTCATGCCTGTAACCCCAACATTTTGAGAGGCCTAGACGAGTGAATTGCCTGAGCCAAGGAGTTTGAGACCAACCTGGGTAACATGACAAGATCCCATCTCTACAATAAATAAAAAAATTCACTGGGTGTTTCTCCAACTACTTGGAAGGCTGAGGCAGAAGAATCACCTGAGCCCAGCAGATCAAGGCTGCGGTGGCCATGAGCACGCCACTGCACTCCAGCCTAGGTGACAGAGTAAGACTCCAACTCAGAAAGAAAAAACAAAAAAATAATTAGCCCAGCATGGTGGTTCTTGCCTGTAGTTCCAGCCACTTTGAAGTCTGAGGCAGAAGGATCACCTGAGGCCAACAGGTCAAGGCTGTGGTGGCTGTGAGTGTGCCACTACACTCCAGCCTGGGTGAAACAGTGAGACTCCGATTTAAAAAAAACGTCTAAACCGGGCTCGGTGGCTCAGCCTGTAATCCCGCGCCTTTGGGAGGCTGAGGTGAGTAGATTGCCTGAGTTCGCGGGTTCGAGACCCGCCTAGGCAGCGTGACCTCATCTCTACAATAAATCAAAAAATCAGCCAGGCGTGGTAGCGCATGCCTATAATTCCGGCTACTTGGAAGGCTGAGGCGGAAGGATCGCCGGATCGCCGGAGCCCAGCAGGTAGAGGCTGCGGTGGCCGGGAGCGGCCACTGCACTCCAGTCTGGGTGACAGAGTGAGACTCCAACTCAGAAAAAAAAGAAGTCTAATCCACCATTGCACTTTGACGTTCTGAAATGCAACATTATCAGTGACAGGGAGAGTAAACTGAAGCTAGAAGTAAACATGTTTACTTGACCTAATTCAATCCCTAACAACTCTTTGCGTGCCTCCTTATCCTCTTCTTTTATAATTAAAAAGTACAGCATATGCATAGAATAAAATTTATTAGAGCAGAAATAAATTTCTAAACTCTTATGGTTCCATCCATTTCCAATCACTTCCTTCCGATCCTTTCTCTATGTTCAAATTTTATGTATTTTGTACATAAAATATATTCACAAGGGAGACCCCCCAAAACAGAATTTATTTATTAAAAATTGTGTATTTATTCTTACATGTTCAAACTTCAGTCACCTCAAAAGTACACTCTATTTGATGTAATACACCTATTGAGATGCTTTTTCCACTGCTCAAAACAGTTTTTGAACCCATCAATTTCGATGCCGTTTAGTGCTTCTACTGTTCTTTTGCTTCACTTCTCCACAGTGGCAAAATGTTTCCCTTTAAGGGCTTTTTTGATCTGAAGAAACAAAAAGAAGTTGCTCGGGTGAGATCAGATGAATGAGGGGGACATGGAGGTCATGCCATTTCGGTCAAAAACTGCTGAACACTCAGTGCAGTGTGGGCAGGTGTGCTCATACATCACCCATCATGAAAAGGGGCAAATGTGTTAAAAGAATCTCAAAAGCTGGGCACAGTGGCTCAAGCCTGTCATCCCAACATTCTGGGAGGTGAAGGTGAGATTATTGCCTGAGGCCAGGGGTTCCACACCAGCCTGGACAACATGGAGAGACCTCATCTCTACAAAAAAAAAAAAAATACCTAGACATCGTGGCATATGCCTGTAGTTCCAGCTACTTGGAAGGTTGAGGAGGAAAGATCACCTGAGCCCAGCAGATCAAGGCTGCAGTGGTCATGAGTGTGCCACTACATTCTAGCATGGGCGACAGAGTGAGATTCTGGCTCAAAAAAAAGAAAAGAAAGAAAATGGATTTGATACACTTAGCCCACTGAACATTATAGCTCAGCCTAGCCTACCTCAAAGATACTCATAATAGAGCCGGGCTCGGTGGCTCAGCCTGTAATCCCGCACCTTTGGGAGGCTGAGGTGAGTGGATTGCCTGAGTAGTGCATACCTGTAATTCCGGCTACTTGGAAGGCTGAGGCGGAAGGATCGCCAGAGCCCAGCAGGTCGAGGCTGTGGTGGCCGGGAGCGGCCACTGCACTCCAGTCTGGGCAACAGAGTGAGACTCCAACTCAAAAAAAAAAAAAAAAAAAAAAGGTGCTTATAATACTTTAGCCTACGGTTGGGTAAAAAAATCTAATACAAAGCCTACATTTATTTTTGTATTTATGTATGTATGTATTTGTTTATTTTGATTTGGAGTCTCCTGCAGTGGCATTGTTATGGTCCGAGTAATGCTCTGCTGCTCCCCATTGATACCAATGAATCAAAAGGGTAGGGAACTGGTAGAAAGAAGTTTATTTCTGAGTTCGAATCCAGGGAGCAGAGCCAGACTCGAGGTCTTTCTAAAATGGTTCTGCTCACCCTCAGGCTTTTATGGTTCACTTTTTTTTTTTTTTTTTGAGTTGGAGTCTCACTCTGTCACCCAAACTGGAGGGCAGTGGCCGCTCCTGGCCACCACAACCTCAACCTGCTGGGCTCCGGCGACCCTTCCGCCTCAGGCTTCCAAGTAGCTGGAACTACAGGCGCGCACTACCACGCCCGGCTAATTTTTTGATTTATTGTAGAGATGAGGTCTCACCAAGTTGCCCAGGCGGGTCTCAAACCCAAGCGCTCGGGCAATTCACTCACCTCGACCTCCCGTGGTTCACTTTTATAAGTCCAGAATTGTTAGTACCTATACATTAGCCACGTGTCCAGCAGAGCCTTGTGTAGAACTTGAATTTCAGTCACATTTATCGATAGCGACATTTTTCGGTCCAGACTTTCTGGTGCCAGGTATCAGAGGTACCTCATAGCTTTTATCAGTAGGGCCAGGCAGAAGCGTTAATCAAACTTGTCATAGAGTAAAGGGAGTTTACAAGGCCTAAGACATCATGCACTATGCAAAAGTTATACAAATCACAAAACTTATGATTACATTGACACAAAAGTTATACAAATCACAAGGCTTAGGATTACATTGATATCATGTAATTCAAATTTATAGTCATTCAGAAAAGGGGAGTAAATGGACATTTGTATCTTTCTGTTGACTGGGCATAGACTCGGAAAGTCAAGGATCCCCTGAAACTACTTACCGGGAGTGCATAGGAGATAAGGAGAAGCTCTCAGGAAAATTTTTTTTTTTTTTGAGTTGGAGTCTCACTCTGTCCCCCAGACTGGAGTGCAGTGGCCGCTCCTGGCCACCGCAGCCTTGACCTGCTGGGCTCCGGCGATCCTTCCGCCTCAGCCTTCCAAGTAGCTGGAATTACAGGCATGTGCTACCACGCCCAGCTGATTTTTTGATTTATTGTAGAGATGAGGTCTTGCTGCCCAGGCGGGTCTCGAACCCTCGGGCTCAGGTAATTCACTCACCTCAGCCTCCCAAAGGCGCGGGATTACAGGCTGAGCCACCGAGCCCGGCTGCTCTCAGGAATATTGATCTGAAACGTTACAGGAGTGCTTGAGCCCTTGTCATGCCCTTCTCTAGTGGCTATGGCAATATGACAGACATCAGTGGGTCTCTGTATCAGGATTATAGGCTTGAGCCACAGCACCCGGTCCCAACAAATTTTTAAAATCTAATTTAGCAATCTTATTTCTAGATTCTTTCTTTCATAAATTACAGCTACACAGGTTCTTGAATTCGCCTATAAATTAGTTTTAGTTTTACCATTTTGATGGCTCCCCAGTGAACAAGGTAAATAAATATTTGGTGTGTGCAAATTTAGATTTATGTATTAAGGGCCATTCTTTTCTCTTTTTTTATTTTTATTTTAAACTTGTGGGATACAATTCAGGGCTAGGTATACAAATATTCATTGTGCAGGTTACCCTGTTGATGAGGTGTGTTCCCCTTTCCCAGGCAGATAATGACTACCGTTAATCCTACCTCCCTGCTCCCACCCCCTCAGTTTCTCCACCTGTCAAACCTTTTCTTATAGTATTATGGTAGTTGTTCAAGATCCACTTAAGAGTGAGAACATGTAAAACTCAATTCTTTGTTTCTGTGAAAGAGCATTCAGTATTATAAACTCTAATTCCATCCAGGTTGCTGCGGAGTTCATGATTTTGCTCTTCTTTATAGGGCCTTTTTTTTTTTTTTTGAGTTGGAGTCTCACTCTGTCACCCAGACTGGAGTGCAGTGGCCGCTGACGGCCACTGCAGCCCCGACCTGCTGGGCTCCGGCGATCCTTCCAAGTGGCTGGAACTACAGGTGCACACTACCACACCCGGCTAATTTTTGATTTATTGTAGAGATGAGGCCTCACCAAGTTGCCCGGGCGGGTCTCGAACCCACGAGCTCAGGCAATCCACTCATTTCAGCCTCCCAAAGCACTGGGATTACAGGCTGAGCCATCGAACCCGGCCCGGCCATTCTTTTCATGTTCTAAAAGTTATACTTTTAACTGGGTGTGGTGGCTCACAACTGTAATCCCAGCACTTTGGGAGGCTGAGGAAAGAAGATTGCCTGAGCCTGCAGGTTAGATACTAGTCTGGGCAACAAAGCAAAACCTCCTCTTTACAATAATTCAAGAAAAATTAACTGTGCATGGTGGCACACGCCTGTAGTTCCTGCTACTTGGAAGGCTGAGGTGGAAGGATTGTCTGAGCCCAGCAGGTAGAGACTGTGGTGGCCATGATAGTGCCACTGCACTACATGAGAGACTACAACTAAAAAAATAAATAAATAAATAAAAACAAAATAAAGTAAATTAAAAAAATAAAAATTGCCGGACTCAGTGGCTCAGCCTGTAATCCTGCGCCTTTGGGAGGCTGAGGTGAGTGAATTGCCTGAACCCGCGGGTTTGAGACCCGCCTGGGCAGCGAGACCTCATCTCTACAATAAATAAAAAAAAAATCAGCCGGGCGTGGTAGTGCATGCCTGTAATTCCGGCTACTCAGAAGGCTGATGCAGAAGGATCGCCGGAGCCCAGCAGGTCGAGGCTACGGTGGCCAGGAGCAGCCACTGCACTCCAGTCTGGGCAACTGAGTGAGACTCCAACTCAAAAAAATAAATAAATAAAAAATAAAAAAATTTTAAAAATAAAAATTATTCTTTTTTTTTTGAGATGCAGTCGCCCTGGTTGGAGTACAGTGGCACGCTGTTCATGGCTACCACAGCCTTATCTGCTGGACTCAGGTGATCCTGTCACCTCAACTGTCCAAGTAACTGGAGCTATAGGCATACATCACCACACCCGGCTAATTTTTTTTATTTATTGTAGAGATGAGGGCTCACCAAGTTGCCCAGGGTGGTCTCAAACCGGTGGGCTCAGGCAATCCTCTTATCTTGGCCTCCCAAAGTGCTGGAATTATAAACGTGAGCCACCGCACCCGGCCTAAAAGTTATAACTTGACAATAATAGCCCACCATATTTCTCACATGAAAGATGACCTTCCCAAAGAAAACTCTTTTTTTTTTTTTAGTTTTTTTGTTTGTTTGTTTTTTAGTATTCTTACTTTGTTGCAGTGGCATGATCATGGCTACCACAGCCTCAACCTGCTGACCTCAGGTGATCCTTCCCCCTCAGTCTTCCAAGTAGCTGGAACTACTGATGTGCCATCATTCCTGGCTAATTTTTTTATTTTATTGCAGAGACACGTCTTGCCATGTTGCCCCGACTGAGTTCAGGCAATCCTCTCACCTCAGCCTCCCAAACTGCTGGGATTACAGATGTGAGCCATCAGACTTCAGCCTTAGAAAACTCTTCTTGTCATTTTTCTAGTCATGGTAATGACCTTCACAGTCACAATGAGATTTGATTTCCTAAGGGTCAATTCACATGTAAACCAGCTCAACAGCCCTTTTAAAAGCTAATCTTTTATAAATGCAAAAGAGTAACTGGTGAACATTCCAGGGAACTCATCCATAAATTCGTTTAAAGAAAATGTTTCAGTTTGGGAACCAGTACTGAATAAAAGCTAAGGCACCGTGGTATAAATCTGATATGAGTAAAATTTCACACAGTCTTCTTTTTTCAATAAATTTTGAATGTTATGGTTTCTCTTAAGGGAGAAGTTGAAATCTGCTTTCTACAACTGGGTCTTAGACTTATCTTTAAGAAATAAAATCGTCACAGGGTTTTGAGGCCCACAGGTTGAATTCTGACACTGCCCAGACCTTGCACAAGCAGGGTAAGGAGAGTAGAATTACACGTCTGGTAGTCAGGCAGTCTAGGGTGCGTGGTTAGAATGTCAAGGGCATACTTGGGCTTGCTGCAAACCTCATTCTGATTCTTCCATGTTCAGGCTGTTGAACTGAAGTCTATTTCTCTGTGGTGCTAAGTTATTCCAGACCATGGATAGAATGATTTGCTCTTCCCACTCTCCTCAGATGTGGAGCCACTGGGCAGATGGTTGGCACTATGCACATAGAACTTGCAAGCACACACACACACACACACACACACACACGCACACGCACACGCACACGCACACATGCCTCAACTAATGTAAAGATCCCAACGTAAACATTAGTTCTCACGAGTGTTCCAAGGATTTTAAAGGCTTTGGTGCTGTAAAAAAATATTTAGTCAGCTTGTGACAGCTACAATCCTGCTCCTGTTTCAGGTTTAAAAAAAAAAAAAGGAAAAAAAGGAAACCATACTCATTTCTTCCTTCCACAGTTCAGTGAAATTCCAAAAATTAGAAAGAATCCCTTAGCTTGCCTCATTGGTAGAAATGCCTGGTTGGGACATTCCTTTGGCCACTTTAGCTGAAAACTGCATACCTCTGGGACTAAAGCATCCCCACTCCAGTCTCCTGTCTCAGAACTGACTGTGAACTGTCTACAAAGATAGGAGGACTCTGTGCAAAAATCCCCAGAGAAAACAACACAAAACCACACCTGACCCCAGAAGAAGGTTGCATTTCCAGAGAGAAAACATAGCCTCTGAGGTAGTAGCATCCTTCAGGGTCTCTTTTTATTTTGCCTGCTGAGCAGGTAACCAACTTCTTAGGAGTGCTTTTCCTGTTTCCATCACATTCGAGAAAATATAGGAAATTCTTTCGCCTGTGAAATGGAATAGTTACCACTATGACACATTGTGGTAACCTTCTCCAAGGGCCCATCCATGCAAATGACACAGTTCTTCCTATAGGAAATGGAAGTGCTGACAGAACCTTTTTTGTCTAGGATGCATGTGCACCTGGCTCTTTTATGGCAGTAGCTTATACTTAATTTGTTGTTTTATTTGGCAACGAACAAGCAAGGGAAACAAGGGTATTAATAATGGTAATCAACATTTGAACTTCCTGGGTACACCATGTACTTGTACCCAAGCGCTGAATAGAATTTTTTAAAAGGATTATTTGTATGTGTGCACAACTGAGACTAAAAATTGTCATGAACTTAAGTCATTCCTTTTCCTTTGTCCCAGAAAAACACATTTTTGCCTCTGTGGCATTTGAATCAACTCTTCTTTCCTTTCCTAATTTTGGCATGTGAAAAGGTTTTATGTCATGAAATGACTTTATTTATGTTTTCTGCAACCCTTGCCACAAAGCCTTAGGGTGTGCTAATTAAAAACACAACAGTGAAGAACTGAAGCAGTATGATGATTTTCCATCAATGAAACAGTTTCCATCAGCAAGCTCCTTACAAAATGATAGTGCCAGTTGGTGACTCAAATGTCAAAAGTCTGGTTGTCTTTCTGGTTCTGTGGCGAATCCCGCCCGCTGTGGTCTTGGTGGTTGACTTGTGGATTTGGTTTGGCAGACCTTTGTCATTCCCTCTCCTTATCCCTCCTTTGTTAGAAAGGTAGAAAATCAGCAAGGGTTGTAGGTGCTAAGGAAACAGAGGTTCTAGCAGAGTCTCTTGAGAATAATACTATTTGTGGATTATGATCTATGGAATTCAAATTCTAAGGCAGCTGAAATCTGCTGCAGAAGTTTTCTTGGCATATTAAAATCTGCCCGCAAGAGAATTTGCCAGAAGTAAGTTTTGAGGTAAAGAGCTGATGTCTACATCTTTGCATTGGATGGTCAACATTTCTGAGAAAAGCTAAGATGTGTGGTCTTCTGAGAAGTCAGCTGACATCAGGGTCGAAGCACTTAAGAGGCTAATGCTCCAGAAACTTGCCAAATCCACTACTCATTTAAAACGGACTCTAGAGGGAAACTGATTAACAGATACAAAAATACAGTTAGATAGAAGGAGTACATTCTAGTATTTGATAGTACCATAGGGAAATTATAGTTAACAATAATTTATTGTATATTTCAAAATAGCCAGAAGAGAAAAATTGCAATGTTCTCAACAAAAAGAAACGATAAATGTTTGACGTGATAAATATCCCAATTGCCCTGCCTTGAACTTTCTTTTTCTTTTTTTTTGGAGTCAGAGTCTCACTCTGTCGCCCAGGCTGGAGTGCAGTGGCACATTCATGGCCACCGCAGCCTCGACCTGCTGGGCTCAGGTGATCCTTCCACCTCAGTCTTCCATGTAGTTGAAACTACTGGTGTGTGCCACCATGCAAGGATTTTGTTTTAATTTATTGTTGAGACTAGTTCTCTCCAAGTTACACGGCTGGTCTCAAACCTCTGGGCTCAGGCAATCCTGTTGCCTCAACTTCCTAAAGTGTTGGGATTACAGACATGAGTCACCACACCTGGCTGCTTTGATCATTACATATTGAATACAGGTATCAAAATATCACATGTACCACAAAAATGTGTACAACTATAATATATCAACTAAAAAACAAACAAAATAAAGGCATGTTTTAAAGATTAAGCAAGTTAATCCATCTATGTGCTCAGCATAATGCCAAGAGTTTTCTTTCTTTTTTTTTTTTTTTGTGTTGGAGTCTCTTTTTTAAAAATTTTTTTGAGTTGGAGTCTCATTCTGTCGTCCAGGCTGGAGTGCAGTGGCACGCTCATGACTACTGCAGCCTCGACCTGCTGGGTTCAGATGATCCTTCCACCTCACCCTTCCAAGTAGCCGGGACTACAGGCGTACCCCACCAGGCCCAGCTAATTTTTTGATTTATTATAGAGATGAAGTCTCACCTAATTGCCCAGGCTGGTCTTGAACTCAGGCAATCCTCTCACCTCAGCCTTTTTTTTTTAGTTGACTTCTTACTCTGTCACCCAGGCTGTGTGCAGTGGCACACTCAGGGCCACCGTACCTCGACCTGCTGGGCTCAGAAGATCCTTCCGCCTCAGCCTTCCAAGTAACTGGAACTACAGGTGTGTGCTACCATGCCTGGCTAATTTTTTGATTTATTGTAGAGACGAGGTTTCCCCAAATTGCCCAGGCGGTCTTGAACCCCTGAACTCAGACAATCCTCTTGCCTCGGCCTCCCAAAGTGCTGGGATTACAGGCTTGAGCCACCACGCCTGGCCAATCTTTTTTCTATGTTCAAATTTTATGTCTTTTGCATTATAAAATATATACACGAGGGAGTCCCCCAAACAACAGAATTTATTTATAAAAAATTGTGTATTGGGCCGGGCGCTGTGGCTCACGCCTACAATCCCAGCACTCTGGGCGGCCTAGGTGAGAGGATTGCCTAGGCCCACGGGTTCAAGACCAGCCCGGGCAACCTCATCTCTACAATAAATCAAAAAATTAGCTGAGTGTGGTGGTACACATCTGTAGTTCCAGCTACTTGGAAGACTTGAGAAGTAAGGATTGCCTGAGCTCAGCAGGTCGAGGCTGTGGTGGGTGTGAGTGTGCCACTACACTCCATCCTGGGTGACAGAGGGACACTCTGACTCAAAAAAAAAAAAAATTCACTGAAGTCGATTGCAGCCTCTCACAACAATGCTAGCTGTACACCAATGCTGAAGGGTTCCTAGAACACTTACAGGGGAAAGCCTGTACTATAAGGGTCCTGCCCTCCAAAAGATAATTCCAGTAGTTTTTGCCATCATCGCCCCGCACCCTGCCTCGCCTTGCATTAAAGCCAGGTGTGGTGGCTCATACCTGTAATCCCAGCACTTTAGGAGGCCGAGATGAGAGGATTACTTGAACCTTGGAGTTCGAGACCAGTCTGGGCAACATAGGGAGACCTTGTTTCTACAAATAAATAGAAACAAACAAAGCGTATGTAATGTAATGTGTGTGTGTGTGTGTGTGTGTGTGTATTTTTTTGTTTTTGAGTCAAAGTCTCCCTCTGTTGCCCAGGCTAGAATGCAGTGGCATGCTCAAGGCCACCACAACCTCAACCTGCTGGACTCAGGCAATCCTTCCGCCTCAGCCTTCAAAGTAGCCAGAACTACAGGCATGCACACCCAACTTGCTTATTTATTTATTTATTCATTCATTCATTCATGTATTTTTATTTTTTGTAGGGACAAGGTATTGTCATGTTGCCCAGACTTGTCTTGAAACCCTGGGCTCAGATAATACTCTTGCCTTGGTCTCCCAAAGTGCTGCGATTATAAGCTTGAGCCATCATCAACTGATATTTCAAAGGTAGGAAATATTTATTGATATCAAATTCAAACATTTAGCTGTATATTTCCGAGAAAAAATAATTTTTTTTTCTGTTTTGATGTGGGGTACAATTCAGGGTTAGGTATACAAATATTCATTATACAGGTACCCTTGTTGATGAGGTGTGCACCCCACTCCCCTGGTAATTTCCCACTACTGCCAATCCCTTTCTTATAGTATTATGATAATTGTTCAAGGTCTGCTTATGAGTGAGAACATATGGTACTCTGTTCTTGTTTCTGTGATAGATCACTGAGTATGATAGACTCTAAACCCATCCAAGTTGCTGCAAAGTCCATGTTTGTTCTTTTTATGGCTGCATAATAGTCCATCATGTATATGTACCACATTTTTTTTATCCCATCCAGTTTTGAGGAGCAAGATGGTTGGTTCCATGTTTTTGCTATTGTGAATAGTGCTGCGATAAACAGGTCGAGGCTGTGGTGACTATGAGAGTGTGTCACTGCATTCCAGCTTGGGCGAGGCGACAGAGTAAGACTCCAACTCAAAAAAAAAAAAAAAAAGAATCTAAAGACCACCTACACCAAATTATCTTTAGATGTTAAAAATATAGGTTTCTCTTCTTTTTCTCCAAAGATTCTTATTCAGTGTCTGGGGAGAAATCCAGGTTTCTGTACTTTTTCAAATGGTCTCCAGGTGATTCCAGTGAGCACTCAGGGTAGAAGATGGCAATAAGGAATCCCAGCAAGAGATACTGTGGAATTCTGGTAGGTTAGTGTGAAGAGCTCAGCTGCAAGTAAGCTAGAAAACATGTAAGCATGTGGCATCCGAGAAGTTCATACCAGTCCTGTAGCAGTCCTGGGTTGTTCTCGGACCTATTCTTCAATTCTTTCCCTGCTCAGCTCAGTGTATCAAGAGGCCTGATCCCAGCAGGTAGTTTCCTAGGCCCCTTGCAGACTGACTTCCAGTTGGGATTGGTCAATGTGAAGTACCAACATGAGTTTGGAGAGCAAAAGGGAGAAGGTTTTTTGTTTTACTTTTTTGAGTCAGAGCCTCACTCTATTGTCTAGGCTGGAGTGCAGTGGCACACTGGCGGCCACTGCAGCCTCGACCTGCTGGCTCAGGCGATCCTTCCATCTCAGCCTTCCAAGTAACTGGAACTACAGGCGTGCGCTACCACGCCTGGCTTATTTGCTTGATTTACTGTAGAAACGAGGTGTCACCAAGTTGCCCAGGCTGGTCTCGAACCCCTGGGTTCAGACAATCTTCTTGCCTCTACTTCCCAAAGTGCTGGGATTACAGGCTTGAGCCATCACATCTGACTCTCTTCTCTGTTTTAACACCCCTTCTCTGGCTGCATTTGTGCTATCCTCACTGTCATGGTTCCAGCTTTCATCAGACAAACCTCCTATGGTTCTTGCTCCCATTAGCTGACTACAGCCCCTGGGCTCTAATCATATCTTCTCTCTTTGTCCCTCCAGCCTAGAGGGGTAGTGCCCTCCTTTTGGTGGTAACATCTGGAATGCTTTAACATCCGCTATTGGCTTCTCAGCTACTCCATCACTTGTTCCACCAATTTCCTTCACTAAATTCGATCTATTCTAAATACTCAGAGTTTTTGTATTGCTAGTTGGATCTTGGCTGATAGAGGGACTCGGCCACAGTGATAGCTAGGGTTCAGGACCAGGTCTCCAGTTAGTCCTGGGATACATGGGACAGCCAAGAACAAAGCAGGGAAGGCCTCATCATGGATGTATGCCTCAAGATTCCCCAAATGTGTGATGAAGCTTGGTGCCCATCGATAGGCTGTATCCTGTGATCTTCAACAAAGGTCATAGGTGTATAATGTGTTCTGGAAGCTACTGGAATATCAGCACATAGTAACTGTCTAATAAATGGTTATTGATTAGATATGCAGAGTTTACAGGGAAAACTATCTTATCAGATTTAAGGGGAATAATTTTTTCACCTATCCTGTGGACATTTCTGGCATGAAAAGGAAATGCAAAAGTCAGGTGTAAAGGCTCACGCCTGTAATCCCAGCAGTTTGGGAGGCTGAGGTGAGAGGGTTGTCTGAGCTCACAGGTTTGAGACCAGCCCGGGCAACATGGTGAGACCTCATCTCCACAATAAATCAAAAAAAGAAAAAAATTAGCTGGGTGTGGTGGCGCATGCCTGTGGTTCCAGCTACTTGGAAGGCTGAGGTGGAAGGATCAAAGGATGAAGCAGGTCGAGGCTTCAGTGGCCATGAGCACTGCACTGCAGCCTGGGTGAGAGAGTGAGATTCTTACTCAAAAAAAAAAAAAAAAGGAAATGAAAAGCTATTTTTAAAAGTTATTTATTGTTATTTTCCGGTACCCAGAACCTTTTTTTGAACTGAACAATATCTTCTTGGAATTATGTCAGAGTTTTTTTAAAACTAGAAAACTAAAACAGGCCTATGAACTAAGCATTTATTTTTATCTACCTGGCAAATGTACCTTACTTTTGCAACAAATACATGTTAATAAGATAAGCAATATCAGACACTTATTACATTATATTTATACCAAAGTTTTGTAGTAAAATGTTAATATTTCTAGGGAAGTGAAAGCCTAGTTTACTGTGACAACAACTAAGACATGGGAAAAAGGGAAATGGATTGATATTAATGAGTCAATTTAAACATAAGTAAATTTTTTATTTATCAAAATTTCAAGAGGTCAGGTTTTTCTTTTTTAGTTGGAGTCTCACTCTGTCTCCCAGGCTGGAGTGCAGTGGCATGCTCACAGTCACCGCAGCCTTGACCTGCTGGACTCAGGTGATCCTTCCACCTCAGCCTTCCAAGTAGCTGGAACTACAGGCGTGCGCTACCACACCCGGCTAATTTTTGATTTATTGTAGAGATGAGGTCTTGCCAAACTGCCCAGGAAGTCTCAAACCTGTGGGTTCAGGCAGTCCTCTCACCTCGGCCTCCCACAGTGCTGAGATTATAGGCATGTACCACCATGCCAGGCAAGGTAAATCACTAGCACATGTGGGCCGGATGCAGTAGCTCACGTCTATAATCTCAGCACTTCAGGAGGCTGAGGCAGAAGGATTACTTGAACCCAGGGGCTTCAGACCAGCCTGGGCAATAGCAAGACCTTGTCTCTACAAAAAATAAAAAAAAATTAGCCAAGCATGGTGGTGTCCTCCCAGCTACTTGGGAGGTTAAAATGGGAGGACTGCTTGAGCCCAGGAGTTTGAGGCTACAGTGAGCCATGATGATGCCATTGCACTCCAGATCATCGGGCAACAGAGTGAGACCCTGACTCAAAAAAAAAAAAAAAAAAAAGACGTGAATTATATGAAAAATAAAAAGATGACAAAATATTAGTTGCCTTTGACTTTGAAATATTGAATTATGGTTGATTTTTTCTTTTAAATTTTCCATATATTTCTGGGGTGTTTTGGGGTTTGTTTTTTTTTTTTCAGAGTCTCACTCTGTTGCCCAGGCTGGAGTGCAGTGGCACGCTCATGGCCACCGCAGTCTTGACCTGCTGGGCTCAGGCAATCCTTCTACCTCAGTCTTCCAAGTAGCTGCAGCCACAAGCATGGGCCCCATCATGCACAGCTAATTTTTCTTGATTTATTGTAGAGATGAGATCTCACCAAGTAACCCAGGCTGGTCTTGAACCTGTAGGCTCAGGCAGTCCTCTCGCCTCGGCCTCCCAAAGTGCTGGGATTGGCGTGAGCTACCAAGCCCAGCCCATATATTTCTTTTTTCTTTTCTTTCTTTTTTTTTTTTTTTTTTTGAGCAGGAGTCTCACTCTGTCGCCCAGGCAGGAATGCAGTGGCACGCTCATGACCACCACAGCCTCGACCTGCTGGGTTCAGGTGATCCTTCCACCTCAGCCTTCCAAGTACTTGGAACTACAGGCATGTGCCACCACGCCCGGCTAATTTTTTGATTTATTGTAGAGATGAGGTCTCGCCAAGTTGCCCAGGCTGGTGGTAATATGTTTCAGCAGTCATCGAGCAGCAATATATCTTTCTTATCCTGATTTTTAGTTAGAAAGGCAACCTTTAAAATAAAATTTAAAAATCTCAGCCAGATGCGGTAGCTCATGCCTATAATCCCAGTGATGTGGATTTTTCAGGTTAGCCTGGGTTTCCAGAGTGTTAGCTCAATAAATCGGCCAGGCGAGCCCCAGAGAGGGTCTGCTCGAGGGGATGGTAAGCCTAGCCAAGAAGTGTCTGCTCTACTGGGCTGGCAAGCCAACCCCTGAGAAACGCGTTGCTGGCTCGGTGGGCTGGCAAGCCCAACCCCCAGAGCGTTGGCTCTAATGAGCTGGCAAGCCAAGCCCTGAAAGTGTTGCAGCCCCCAGAAGTGTCTCAGTTTCGGAATTTTGCCTTCTTCCAGCAGCTCTCCCAGTTCAGCGGGCTCTGTCAGCTGGCAGACCAGCCTCCAGGCACACAGCTCTTCAGCTCCGACATTCACGAGGATCTTCTGCAGCTCTTCTTGTCAGGGTTCTTGTCTCAGGCCCAGGAGGCATTAGGGTTACAGACGCACAAAGTGAGAAAGCAGGACTTATTAAAAGGACAGAACCCTCCCAAAGTGAGAGGGGACACAAGCGGGTTCCCGCGGTAGAACCTGGGGCTTATATAGCCCTAAGACTGAGCCCATTGGCTCGCACTAGCTGTGGGCTGATTGGTTGGCACTAACTGTTCTGATTGGTCAATACTAAGGACCAATCGCAAGAGGGAGGGGGCCTAATGGTGATCTGATAGGTTGGTACTTGGCAGAAAGCTGGTCGGTTGTTTTTCCATCCCAGCAGTGAGTACTTAAGCTCTTAGCTTGAGAGGCTGTAGGGAGCTTTGGTAACAATGCAAGCGTGTCAGCCTGAGAGGCCGGTGGAAGTTTGCTACATTGTTATGGAGGACCCGCTCTGTCTTTCCGCTTACCCTTTCTCTAGCTATCTCGTCTCACCAGCACTTTGGGAGGATGAGGGGAGAGGATTCCCTGAGCCCACGGGTTCAAGACAAACCTGGGCAACTTGGTGAGACCTCATCTCTACAATAAAATCAAAAAATTAGCTGGGAGTGGTGGCGTATGCCGGTAGTTCCAGCTACTTGGAAAACTGAGGCGGAAGGATCGCCTGAACCCAGCAGGTCGAGGCTGTGGTGGCCATGCCTGTGCCACTGCACTCCAGCCTGGGCCACAGAATGAGACTCCAACTCAAAAAATAAATAAATAAATGAGCCGGAAGTGCTACCGCAGGTCTGTAGGTCCAGTTACTTGGAAGGCTGAGGTGGAAGGATCGCCTGAGCCCAGCAGGTTGAGGCTGTGGTGGCTGTGATTGTGCCACTATACTCCAGCCTGAGTGACAGAGTGAGACTCCAGCTCAAAAAAAACAAATTAATAAATGAATTCATACATGAATAAATAAATAAAAATTTTATGCTTTTATCTCTTACAAGTTGCCACTTTCCGTAGCAGCAGTAGTGATCCTAGAATGTTGGAGGTTTGACCTGATCGAGAGTTATGAACTGTATTGAATCAAATTAGATGTGAAAGATCTTATCTTCAGTTCACCCTCTTCACTGTCCTTGGGACTTCTGTTATGAAAAGAAGTGCTGTCTCTCCAAGGTGTAGAGGCCAGGGCAATGCTCCTGTACAAACCTGCTCTTGATTTAATATCAAAAAGACCTTCATAAATTGGGAACTCATTCAAGTAAACATTTGACATGCCAATGATCCTAAGAACCTATTCATGCATCTGAGAACTAGTTATACCTCCCTGACTTGGGACCAACAAGATGATCTCTTCAGGGTCTCCAACAACAAGTGAGTAATATAAGCAAGCAGAGAACTCAGTTGTTATTAACAAGCCTGAAAGTTGTAACTTGAGGATGTGCCAATCAACGATGATCCACTCTCTCCACCCACATTCTCTGGGAGAGACCTTTGATGTTTTTTTCCCCAAGTGTTTTTTAAAGTGTCATAAAAACTCAGCTTCATTACAGGTTTCCTAACCTACATTCCCACCCCTATACAGGAATTCTGGAACTACCATTGGAACTAATATTTGATACATATCATTGACACATCATCAATTATGGAGACTTGCCAGTGTTGGTTGAACTTTGTTTGGCATTATTTTGTAAAGTAGAACATAAACATATCTGTATCAGTTTCTGACGGCTTCTGTAACGAATTACCACAAACTTGGAGGCTTAAAACAACAGACATTTATTCTCTTAGAGTTCTGAAGACCAGAAGTCCTAAACCAGTTTCACTGGTTTCTTTTTCTCTTCTGTTTGGTGTCAACTCTTCCTCTGTCTCCTATTTATAAGGACTTTTGTAATTACACTTAGGAACCACCTAGATAATCCAGAGCAATCTCTCTATCTCAAGATTCTTCACTTGGTCACATTTTCAAAGACTTTTTCCATGTAAGGAAACAGTCAAAGGTTAGGGGGATCAGGATGTGAATATATGTGGGGGACCCATTATTTGCCTACCATAAGACCCCAGAAATTCCACTCCTATTGTGTACTTTAGAGATACTTCTTCTTAAGCGCAACAGGAAATATGTACAAGAATGTTCATCCCCACAATTTAAAAAAATGACTGGGCGTGGTGGAATATGATACCAACTACTTGGAAGGCTGAGGCGGAAGGACTGCTTGAACACAGCAGGTCAAGGTTGTCGTGGCCATGAGTCTGTCACTGCACTCCAGCCTGGGCGACATAGTGAGACTCCAACTAACTAAGTAAATAAATAAATAAAAATAAAATAATAGGCTGGGCACGGTGGCTCACGCCTATAATCCCAGCACTTTGGGAGGCTGAGGTAAGAGGATTGCCTGTGCCCACGGGTTCAAGACCAGCTTGGGCAGCTTGGCAAGACCTCATCTCTATGATAAAAATCAAAAAATTAACTGGGAATGGTGCTACATGCTTATAGTTCCAGTTACTTGGAAGGCTGAAGTGGAAGGATTGCTTGAGCCCAGCAGGTTGAGGCTGTGGTGGCGGTGAGAGTGCCATTGCACTCCAGCCTGGGTGACAGAGTAAGACTCCTTCTCAAAATAAATAAATAATACATTACCTAAGTATTTAATTGCATTATGTTAGGTCTTCTTCAGAGCTAGGTATACAGACTCACTCAAGTTTGCTAGAAAATACAAAGGAGCGCGCAGAGCTTGGTCGTCCCTGGTGCTCTGTCTTGCTCTCCAAGAATACCCAGTATCTCTGCTGCAGGCTCTGTCGCCTTGTGACCTTCATGCCCTGGGAGTCCGCAGGGAGGCCATTTGTCCAGATAACCCCACCTGAGAAGAAATCTCAGTGAACGAGGGGAAGAGGAAGAAATGGCTGATTCTCAGGGGTTGTTGACATTCAGGGATGTGGCCATAGAATTCTTTCCAGAGGAATGGAAATGCCTGGACAATGCTCAGCAGATTTTGTACAGGAATGTGATGCTAGAGAACCACAGAAATCTGGTTTCCCTGGGCCTTGCTGTCTCTAAGCCTTACCTGATCATGTGTCTGGAACAAAGGAAAGAGCCCTGGGATGTGAAGGGAAACAACGTATTACAGAAACCCACCGTCGGAGTCTCACTTTGTCACCTGGACTGGAGTGCAGTGGCACACTCCTGGCCACTGTAGTCTCGATCTGCTGGGCTCCGGTGATCCTTCCTTCTCAGCCTTCCAAGTAGCTGGAACTACAGAACTTCATGGACAAAGAAGATTTCACACTGGAGGGAAATCCTACAAATGTGAAGAATGTGGCAAAGAGTTTAAATGGTACTCAACTTTTATTCAGCATCAGAGAGTCCACACTGGAGAGAAACCCTACAAATGTGAAGAGTGTAGCAAAGTCTTGTGCACTAAAAAAGGATTTATTGGACATATGAGGGTCCATACTGGAGAGAAACCCTACAAATGTGAAGTATGTTGTAAATCCTTTAATTGGTACACGAGTTTTTTCCAGCATCAGAGAGTTCACATTATAAAGAAACCCTACAAATGCGAAGAATGTAGCAAAGACTTGTTCTCTAAAGTAGGATTTATTGGACATATGAGGATCCATACTGGAGAGAAACCCTACAAATGTGAAGAATGTGGCAAAGCCTTTGCCATTAAAAGATTATTTTGTGAACGTATGACAATCCATACTGGAGATAAACCCTGTAAATGTAAAGAATGTGACAAAGGCTTTAGTACGTACTCAAATCGTTCTCGCCATCAGAGAGTCCATACTAGAGAGAAACCCTACAAATGTGAAGTATGTGACAAAGGCTTTAGTATGTACTCAAGTCGTGTTGAACATAAGAGACTCCATACTGTAGAGAAACCCTACAAATGTAAGGAATGTGGCAAAACCTTTTTTTTTTGTGAGTTGGAGTCTCACTCTATCGCCCAGACTGAAGTGGAGTGGCCACTCCCGGCCACTGCAGCCTCGACCTGCTAGGCTCTGGTGATCCTTCCGCCTCAGTCTGCCAAGTAGCTGGAATTACAGGCGCATGCTACCACGCCCAGCTAATTTCTTGATTTTATTGTAGAGATGAGGTCTCACCTGCCCAGGCGGGTCTCGAACCCGCGGACTCAGGCAATCCACTCACCTCAGCCTCCCAAAGGCGTGGGATTACAGGCTGAGCCACCGAGCCCGGCTGGCAAAACCTTTTTAACTGAAGGAAGATGTACTCAACATATGAGTATACATATGGGAGAGAACTGCTACATATGTGAAGAATGTGACAAACCCTTTATCTCTTCTAGAGGACTTGCTCAACATAAGAGAATCCATACTGAAGAGAAATCCTACAAATGTGAAAAATGTGACAAAGCCTTTCCGTGGCACTCAATTCTTACTCGACATCAGAAAATCCATACTAGAGGGAAATCCTGAAAATATAAAGAATGAGGATAAGCTCAGTGGCTCAGCCTGCAACTCCAGCAGTTTTGTATTTTGAGATGAGTGGATTTCCTGTACCTATGGGTTCAAGACAAGCCTGGGCCACTTGGCGAGACTTCGTCTATAAAATAAATTAAAAAATTAGCCAGGTGTGGCAGCACACACCTGAGTTTTGACTACTTGGAAGGCTGGGGTGGAGGGATTGCTTGAGCCCAGTGGGTCGATGCTGGGGTGGCCATGAGTGTGCCACTGCACTGCAGCCTGAACTACAGAGTGAATATCCAACTCAAAAAAAAAAATTATAAAGCATGTGGCAAAACTTTTAAGTGTACTGTAACTTTTCTCAACATCAGAGAATTCATACTTGGTAAATACTGTATAATGATTTGAAGGACATTTGTCAAAAAACAAGCCATACAGAGCATAATCAATTAGCTAAATTGAATGCTTACATGTTGAAGAAGATCAGAAGATTGATTTTTCATTTGAGAGGTATAGTATATTCAATATATACTTTTGATTTTTCACTGACAGAATTTGAGAGGGTTTTTTTTTAGAACAAATGTGATTTAACTCAAACTACGTGATGCTATGCCTTCATTACTTGGGTTTATGTAGAAGCATGTGATCAATTGTTTCTATATTAGAAGTTTGACAGAACTTTCTAGGTGAGTATAATTCTTAACTTTTCTTAGATGATGAAAGATTCTGAAATTCAAAATGCATTAAAAGATCTAAGTGGAGACATTCCAAGTGGAGACATTCCTTATGGCTCACGTTGATCTGTATTGCAAGTCCTACATGAGGTAGGTTCTCGGGGTAATAGTTTTGTTCGCTGAAATAAAAGACAAATATTCAGAGTTTTAGAAAACAAGTGCCTTGCCAATTGCATGTGGGGAAAAAAACGAGGGCAGTTTATTAATATTCTGATATTAAAGTATAAGTAGAAATCGTTCGACAGACATCAGAGAAAAGATAATTGCGTCTGAAATGGTGTATCTTGTAAATTTATGTTTAGCAGATAATTAGCCTCAGTTTTAAAAATTGAAGCAAGGTACACTCTCACATATATCACCCTAACAAAAGTACAGAAATGCTTTCCGAATGTTTGTAATCTGGGCAAGTGCTGTGGCTCATGCCTGTACATTCTAACACTTTGAGAGGCCAAAGCAGGAGAATTGCTTGGGATCAGAAGTTCAAGGCCATACAGGGCAACATGTCAGGAACCATCTGTACAAAAAGAAATCGCACACACTACAAGTTTGTGATCTGTTTTTACTAGTAACATATAGCAAACTTTGGAATGTTTATTTAGACTATGTGACCTTAATTTGTTTTAATAAAGAAAATTTTTTACTTTAAAAAAAAAAGAAAATACAAAGGAATTTATTGGAAAGAACTCATATGAATAGGAAGTAGAAAGCATTAGGGATTTAGCAGCCTAAGTGCTAACTACTCTTTCCTCTTCTTTTCCATAGTCTATGTAGCCTTTCTTTCTGTTTTTTTAACTATTAACTTCTAATTCCCTGAACAGGGAGGCTGTTTTCATTTAGTCAGTCAACATCTGCTAGTGGATTGCCTGAGACGGCGGGTTTGAGACCAGCCAGGGCAACTTGGTGAGACCTCGTCTCTACAATAAATAAAAAATTTAGCTGGGCGTGGTAGCGTGCGTCTGTAGTTATGACTACGTGGAAGGCTGAAGCGAAAGGATCGCCTGAGCCCGGCAGATAGACCCTGGGGTGGCAGTGAGTGAGCCACCACACTCCAGCCTGGGTGACAGAGGGAGACTCCAACTCAAAAAAAAAGACACCAATCCCATTCATGAGGTCTCCACCATCATGGATTAACCACCTCCAAAAGAAAGGCCCTATCTCCTAATACCATCAAAATGAGCAGTAGAGTTTCAGTGTATAAATTTTGGAGGGATGTAAATATTCAGTGTATAGCGTAACCTTAGTGGCCAAATGGAAGAGAAAGCAACACAAAGAAAAAAGTACTGCTTTCTCTTGGGGGCATTCTCCCAAGCCAGTGTAGTGCTGGCCTCTCTTACCTTAACTGCTGCTTGAAAAGACAAGGCAGAAGTCAATGAATGAAGCAAAAAGACCAGCAGATGGTGGGGATTAACCCAGGGAAGCAGCCAGTGGCCCTATTTCACCTTGGTAGCCTGGTACCCTGATGGGGTAAAATATTACCCACTCAAGAAAACCTGGGTGCTGTGGCTCACACCTATAATCCTAGCACTTTGGGAGGCTGAGGTGAGAGGATTGCCTGAACCCACAGGTTCGAGACCAGCCCAGGCAACTTGGTGAGACCTCATCTCTACATAAGTCAAAAAATTAACCAAGCATGGTGGCGTGTGCCTATAATTCTGGCTTACTTAGAAGGCTGAGGCGGAGGGATCACCTGAGCCCAGTAGGCTGCAGTGGCTGTGAGTGTGCCACTGTACTCCACCCTGTGAGACAGAGTGAGACTCCAACTCAAAAAAAAAAACCAAAAACCTGGTTCACTGAATGCTCTCATATTTGACCCGGCCATAACAGTAAAACTCACTTTGGATGGTGAAGTTTGGTGAGGTAAGTGAGGGAGGATGTGTACAATTCTCTCAGCCAAGAGACAGGACTTTTGTGATTCCTAAACTCACACTCATCTTTTCTTCACAGTAGAATTCCCTCCCTGCAATGGTTCTAGATTGTCACTTTCAGTGTGAGTCTTCTACACTTCTGCCTCCAGGTCTTGGTTTCCTGACATATGGCATTTTTTTTTTTTTTGGTCTCACTCTGTCTCCTAGGCTGGCCATCAGGGCACCAGGCTACCTGACCTGCTGGGCTCAGGCGATCCTTCCGCTGCAGCCTTCCAACTTGCTGGAACCACAGACATGTCCCACCACGTCTGACTAATTTTTTCATTTATTATAGAGATGAGGTCCTACCATGTTGCTCAGGCTAGTCTTGAACCTCCTTTAAATAAGTCATAATTGCTGGGTTCAGTGGTTCAAGCCTGTAAACCCAGCACTTTGGGAAGTGGAGGCAAGAGGATTGCCTAAGCCCACAAGTTCGAGAGCAGACTGGGCAACATGACGAGACCTCATCTCTACAACAAATCAAAAAATTAGCCAGGCATGGTGGTGGTGCATGCCTATGGTTCCAGCTACTTGGAAGGCTGAGGCAGAAGGATCGCCTGAGGCCAGCAGGCTGAGATGTGGTGGCAGGGAGCGTGCCACTGCACTCCAGCCTGGGGGACAGAGTGAGACTCCAACTAAAAAAAAAAAAAAAAAATAAAAACCACTTGGAAGGCTGAGGTGGAAGGATTGCCGGAGCCCAGCAGGCGAGGCTGCGGTGGCCGGGAGCGGCCACTGCAGTCCAGTCTGGGTGACAGAGTGAGACTCCAACTCAAAACAAAAACAAAAACAAAAAACTGATAACTTTACAGGTTTCACATTTCTCAGCTGTTTGGATTACTAAATGGCAACACATCCTTTTGAATCAAATAACTGTTTCTTGAATCCCTACTATAAGCAAGACACTGTTTTACATTCTGGTGGGCACTCAAAGATAAGTGAAAAATAGTTCTTGCTTTCACTGAGTTTTCTATATTATATACAATCCTGGGGTCTACTGTATCACAACTATAATAAAAGGTGAGGTATGGCAAGCACTGTAAGAAAAATACAAGTTTGGGCCGGGCGTAATGGCTCACAACTATAATCTCAGAAATTTGGGAGGCCAAGATGAGAGGATTGCCTGAACCATGGGTTCAAGACCAGCCTGGGCAACTTGGCGAGACCTCATCTCTACAATAAATAAAAAAAATTAGCCAGGCATCGTGTAATTACGTGCCTGTAATTCCAGCTACTTGTAAGGATGAGGCAGAAGGATCCCCTGAGCCCAGCAGGTCAAGGCTGTGGTGGTCATGAGTATGCCACTGCACTCCACCAAAGAAAAATACAAGTTTGTATGCAAAGGAGGAAAAGGCCACTGCAGGAAGTCTTTGGTATGGAAAGGCCACTGCAGGAAGTTTCAGTATGGAAAGATTATCTGTTTGTTTTGTGTCACTCTGTCCCCAGGCTAAAATTCAGTGACAAGATCACAGCTCACTACAGCACTAACCTCCTGGGCTCAGGCAATCTTCCTGCCTCAGCCTCCTGGGTAGCTAGGACTACAGGAACGTACCACCACAGTCAGCTAATTTTTTTGATTTTTGTGGAGACGAGGTTTCACTATGTTGCTCACGCTGGTGTTGAACTCCAGGGCTCAAGCAGTCCTCCCACCTTGGCCTCTCAACATGCTGGGATTACAGGCGTAAACCACTGCACCCTGCTTAGATTATCTTTGAGAGCAGTATTTTCTTTCCTAAATACAGTAAGTCCTCAATATTGTCTACAGGTTGTTAGAGACTGTGACTTTAAGCAAAATGACATATAATGAAACCAAGTTTAGCCGGGCTCGGTGGCTCAGCCTGCAATCCCGTGCGTTTGGGGGGCTGAGGTGAGTGGATTGCCTGAGCCCGCGGGTTCGAGATCCGCTTGGGCAACTTGGCGAGACCGCATCTCTACAATAAATCAAAAATTAGCCAGGCATGGTAGCGTGCTTGTAGTTCCAGCTACCTGTTAGGCTGAGGCGGAAGGATCACCGGAGCCCAGCAGGTCGAGGCTGCGGTGGCCGGGAGCGGCCACTGCACCAGTCTGGGTGACAGAGTGAGACTCCAACTCAAAAAAAAAAAAAAAGAAAAAAAGTACAGTCCATGACAATGATACTTAAACTTTGCACATTGGAATCATCTGGGGTGTTGGTTAACACAATGGCCCAGCTTCACCCACAGATTCTGATTCAGAAGCTAGGCTGGAACTCAAGCGTTGTTTTGCTATTATGTTTAACAAATTCTCCAGGAAATTCTGATGCCCATCAGAATCTGAGAACTTTAAGTCCAGTTGGCCCACATTTTCACTCTCCAGATAGATTAGTAAAATACAGTATAATCACTTTCTTCAAAGTAATTGCTGCACATTAAGACGCAGCACAACATAGTAATTAAACACCTGGGGTCAGGAATCAGGTTCCTGAATACTCCACTGAATTCCCTTGGGTAAATTACTTGGAACTTTCTGTGCAGCAGTTTCCTTATTTATAAAATGAGAATGATAATAGTACCTACCTCATAGGTTTACTGTGATAATTAAATGAGATATGTCTATTGGCACAGTACCAGGGTGTATAGTAGGTGTTCAACAGATGTTGGACATTATTATTTAAAAATTCCTGTCAGTTTCTCAACAGAACCAGGTTAATGGTTAGTTCTATTAACCTTTGGCCTGAGGATAGTGTTCAGGTACTCTCCAAATAATTTGCAATTGCATATTAAATTCTGTGTTTATGTATTTTGCTATGAACTGGCTCTATAGTGCTCCTCAGATTTTTGACGGGGAGGGATGGTGTCTCTATCATCCAGGCAGGAGTGCAGTGGCACACTCACGGCCACCGCAACCTTGACCTGCTGGACTCAGGTGATCCTTCCACCTCAGCCTTCCAAGTAGCTGGAACCACAGACATGTGCCACCATGCCCAGCTAATTTTATTTTTATTGTAGAGATGAGATCTCACCAAGTTGTCAGGCTGGTACTTAACCTGTGGGCTCAAGCAGTCCTCTTATCTTGGTCTCCCAAAGTGCAGGGATTACAGGCTTGAGCCACTGCGCCCAGCCATCATGGACTTTTCAAAGACAGAATTTTAAGAGTCCAATGGACTACCTGAGCCCACAGGTTCGAGAAAAGGCTGAGTAACTTGGCGAGACCTCATCTCTACAATAAATCAAAATATTAGCCGGGCGTGGCAGTGCGTTGCTGTAGTTCCTGCTACTTGGAAGGCTGAGACGGAAGGATTGCCTGAGCCCAGCAGGTCAAGGCTTTGGTGGCTGTGAACATGCCACTGCACTCCAGGCTGGGTGACAGAGTGAGACTCCAACTCAAAAAACAAAAAAGAGTCCAGAGGAAAGTTAAAGTTTGTTGTATGAGAAACTCTGAAAGGGAAGGTGGCACTGAGAAGTTTCCAAAAATGTATTTCTTTTCGTTTTCTTTCTTTTTTCTTTTTTGAGACAGGATCTCTCTCTGCCAACCAGGCTGGAGTGCAGTGGAATGATCATGGCTCACCACAGCCTTGTTCTCCTGGGTTCTGGTGATCTTTCCACATCAGTCTTTCAGTCTTTCCACCTACAGGCACTACAGGTACATACCACTAGCTAATTTATTTTATTTTATTTTTTTGTAGCGATGAGGTCTTGCTATGTTGCCTAGGCTGGTCTCAAGCTATCCTTCCACCTTGGCCCCCCAAAGTGCTTGGGATTATAGGCATAAGACACCAGACCTGGCCCAGAAATGTATTTCTAACTCTGATTTTGATAAGAAAGAAAAGTCTGGTGGCCTGGAAGATTTATTTGCAGTCCCATCAGGAGTATTCCCTAATACTGTCACTTAGAAGGAGAAAGATCTACTTTTAAGCAATTCACGGGCCAGGCTTGGTGGCTCAAGCCTGTAATCCCAACCCTTTGGGAGGCCCAAGTAAACTGATTGCCTGAGCCCATGGTTGGAGAACAGTGTGGGCAACTTGGCGAGACCTCATTTCTACAATAAAAATCAAAAAAATTAGCCAGGCGTGGTAGTGTGCCTATAGTGTCAGCTACTTGGAAAGCTGAGTTGGAAGGATCGCCTGAGTCCAGCAGGTCAAGGCTGTGGTGGCCGTGAGCGAGCCACTGCACTCCAGTCTGGGCGATGGAATGAGACTCCAACTCAAAAAAAAAAAAAAAAAAAAAAAAAAGCTTTCTTTAGCTGGGCGCGGTGGCTCAAGCCTGTAATCCCAGCACTTTGGGAGGCCGAGGTGAGAGGATTGCCTGAGTCTAGGGGTTCGAGACCACCCTGGGCAATTTGACAAGACCTCCTCTCTACAATTAAAAAAAAAAAAAAAGCCAGGAGTGGTGGCACGCGCCTGTAGTGCCTGTAGGCGACAGAGTGAGACACTGACTCAAAAAAACAAAAAACCAAAACTGTATGTGCCTTCATTTTGCCAAGTATAAACTCTAGTAGCTGAAGAAGGCCTGCTCCATTCACTTAAGGAGATCCATTAGCCAGCAATATCAATACAAAGATGAACACCAGGAGAGGGGCATTTATAATGTGAGAAGGGCACAAACAGGGCCATGAACAGAAAAGGAATCAGAAGATTCCTTTTTGTTTTCATCAGAGTCTCATTCTGTCACCCAGGCTGGAGTGCAGTGGCACGCTCATGGACACCGCAGCCTCTACCTGCTGGGCTCAGGTGATCCTTCCATTTCAGTCTCCCAAGTAGCTGAGACTACAGGTATGTGCCACGACGCCTGCCTAATTTTTTTATTTGTTGTAGAGATGAGATCTCGCCAAGTTGCACAGGTGGGTCTTGAACCCATGGACTCAGGTAATCCTCTCACTTCAGCCTTCCAAAGTGCTGGGATTGTAGGAATGAGCCACCGCACATGGACTCTTTTTTTTTTTTTTTTTGAGTAGGAGTCTCACTCTGTCGCTCAAGCTGGAGTACAGTGGCATGCTCACAGCCACCACACCACAATCTGTGATCCTTTCCCCTCAATCTTCCAAGTGGATGGAACTATAGGTGCACTCCACCATGCCCGGCTAATTTTTTGATTTATTTATCTGTCTTTTTTTTTTTTTTTTTTTTAGTTGGAGGCTTACTCTGTTGCCCAGGCTGGAGTGCAGTGGCACACTGTTGGTCATCTCAGCCTCTACCTGCTGGGCCCAGATGATTCTTCCATCTCAGTCTTCCAAGTAGCTGGAACTACAGGTGCGTGTCACCATGCCCCGCTAATTTTTTTTTAAAATTTATGTTGAGATGAGGTCTTGCCAAGTTGCCCAGGCTGGTCTTGAACCTCTGTACTCAGGCAATCCTCTTGTCTCCACCTCCCCAGATGCCGGGATTACAGGCATGAGTCACCACATCCAGCCTAAAGAGATTGTTAAAGAAATACCTTGTGCTTATCTTAAAGAAAGGAAGTGGTGATCCCAAGGCCAGATGTGGATTTACTGAGAACAAGTCATGATCCACCAACCCCGTTTCTTTGGTAGATTAGGGAACCATGGTAGTTATTGGGTTGAGTGGGTGGTAGGGAAGCAAAAGCAAAGAGTGTGGATTCACAGAAATCTTTTCTTAAAAATGTGCATTGTGGCCGGGTGGGGTGGCTCAAGCCAGTAATCCCAGCACTTTGGGAGGCCTAGGTGAGAGGATTGCCTGAGCCCATGGTTTCGAGAACAGCCTGGGCAACTTGGTGAGATCTCCTCTCTACAATAAATCAAAAAATTAACTGGGTGTGGTGACGTCTGCTTGTAGTTCTGGCTACTTGGAAGGCTGAGGGGGAAGGATTGCCGGACCCCAGTAGGTTGATGCTGCAGTGGCCATGAGCACACCAATGCACTCCAGCCTGGATGACGAAGTGAGACTCCAACTCAAAAAAAAAAAGTAGTAGCAGTTGCCTAGCAAATGTCTGACATATACAGACACACAATGCACTTTTTTTTTGAGTTGGAGTCTCACTTTGTCATCCAGGCTAGAGTGCATTGGCGTGCTCATGGCCACCACAGCCTTGACCTGCTGGGCTTAGTTGATCCTTGTAGCCAGAAATACAGGCACGCGTCACCTGGCTAATTTTTAAACTTATTGTAAAGACGAGGTCTCATCACGTTGCCCAGTCTGGTCTCGAACTTGTGGGCTCAGGCAATTCCCTCCTCTCAGGCTTCCTAAATGCTGGGATTACAGGTGTGAGCCACCACGCCCAGCCTGCTCATACATTTTATATCTGATATCACAGTAGACCAATTAAGAAAATACTGTCGGCTGAGGTGGAAGGATTGCTTGAGTCCAGCAGGCTGAGGCTGCAGTGGCCGTGAGTGTGCCACTGTACTCCAGCCTGGGCGACGGAGTGAGACTCCAACTCAAAAAAAAAAAGAAAAGAAAATGCTGTCTTCCTAAAACAACATAAAACTCAATCCTTCCAAGCTTTACGCTGAAGGAAAGACTTGGTGGAAGGAGAATATCTCAGTGAAGCTGGTTTGCCCATCCACAGGGCCTCAGATCTGATCCTAGACATACATTCACCGCCTTTTTATGGTTTTTCACTACAAGTTGCTATTACATTCCTCCTATTTGTAATTTGCTCAAGGGTTTCTAGAAGACTTTTCTCTTAATACACTGTAGCAAAGGTGAAAAAGGGCTGGAAGCCATAAACAAGTCTAGAAAAGACAAAAGATAAAAAGGAAATAAACCTAGAAAAGGACCAGAATCTAGATAATCTGATTTCAAAAGATAAGGTTTATTCACCTTTAGTTAGAGTTCATTGTGACTATTATGACTTCCTCTCACTACCAGATAATTTATAGGTCCAGGGAATGGTGGCTATCCTCTGTAATCCCAGCACTTTGGGAGGCTGAGGTAGGAAGATCGCTTAAGGCCAGAAGCTCAAGAGCAGTTTAGGCAACACAGTGAGGCCATGCCTGTACAAAAAGGAAATAAATAAATGCCTGTTTTTAGCATGCCGCTACCTATTTTCAGTGATTTTTCTTTATGTGTAGATATACTTCTTGGCTACAAATTGCTTTAATCTACCTTCTAGAATCAGTCTTATCCTCCAGTAATTCACAATGTGAATTTCTTGTTTTACAACCTTTCCTACTCAAAGAGTTCAGAAAATGCCATTTATTTTGCCTCCTCTATGCTTTAATCATTATTCAATCTCAAAGTTTATTCTCCCTCAGCATTCTTTTCTATCTACTTAAATTGTTTTACTCAAGGCTTTGAGGTTTCAAGGACAGGAGTTTCATTTAAGTTAGCTCATTAAGTAAAAGGCTTCTTATAATAATGACATGATATTTCTCAGAAATAGAAATCAGAGTAGTCATGAGCCTTCTATCTGTTGTGAATATTTTAGGCTGAAACACAATATTTATTCTCACAGAAGACATCTGGAGGTAGTCAGTTGCTGGTTCTTTTAGTAGGAGCTCAACATTATAAAAACAAGTGACATTGCTTTTCTTGGTTTTTCTCTTATGATCATAAATGGCTGCAGTAGCTCTAGATATTATCCATGTTCAAAGAAGGTAGAAAAGAAAGGGAAGAGAAGCCAGTCTTTTCCTTTGGTCAGGAAAGCAAAAACTTTTTACAGAAACCTGCTAGTAGACTTCTGCTTATGTTCTATCACAAGAATTCTGTCACACAGCTACTCATAAAGGAAGTGAAATGACAAGCCACATGATGGGAGGGAAAATGTACAGCACAAAGGATTATTATGAAGAATATATAAGAATGTCTATAATTTTTTTTTTGAGTTGGAGTCTCACTCCGTCACCCAGGCTGGAGTACAGTGACACACTCACGGCCACCGCAGCCTCAACCTGCTAGGCTCAGGTGACCCTTCCTCCTGAGTCTTCCAAGTAGTTGGAACTACAGGCATGCGCTACCATACCTGGCTAATTTTTTGATTTATTATAGAGATGAGGTCTTGCCAAGTTGCCCAGGCTGGTTGTAGTCATGAGCCTTGTATCTGTTGTGATCCCAAAGTGCTGGGATTACAGGCTTGAGCCACTGCTCCTGGCAGAATGTGTCTCTCTCTCTCTCTCTCTCTATTTTAAGATTTGAAAATATAGTTTATTTGGAAATTAGAGAGGAGAGAGAAGAAATTCACTTCCCCAAGGGGCCAAAGCTCAGAAACATGGCAGCCATAGCTCAAAGAGTCACATGGCTGCCCAGAGTTTTAGCAAAGCAGTGGCAAATGTCTATAATTTAGTAAGAATAAGATAAATAACTCAAAAGAGAAATGGCAAAAGACATGAACAGGTAGTTAATAGAAGAGGAAATATTTTTGGTGAGTACATTTAGGGAAAACTGTCCAACAAAATTAATGATCAGGGAACAGCAAATTAAGACTATTGAGATATACATTGTATCTACTAAATTAGCAAAAATTAAGAAATCTCAAAATATTGTGCTGATGAGAATGTGAAGTCTTATCCACCATTTCTTCCCCACCCCCACAAAGGGGAAGAAATGGCATAACCACTTAGGAATATAATCTGGGGTTGTATTTTGAAGTTGAATGAGGGCATAAAAACCATGATGTAGCTAGTAATTCTACAAAGGAGACATGTACGTGAATGTTCACAGTAGCATTTTTTTCTTTCTTTCTTTTTTTTTTTTTTTTTTGAGTTGGAGTCTCACTCTGTTGCCCAGGCTGGAGTGCAGTGGCACACTCATCGCCACCCCAGCATCGACCTGCTGTGCTCCGGTGATCCTTCAGCCTCAGCCTTCCAAGTAGCCAGAACTATAGGTGTGCGCTACCGCGCCCGGCTAATTTTTGATTTATTATAGAGACGGGGTCTCACCAAGTTGCCAGGGCTGGTCTTGAACCCGTGGGCTCAGGCAATCCACTCACCTTGGTCAGCATTATTTACAAAAATAGAAATAACCATTGAAGAAAATCAAGGGCAGAAGACTGTGTATATGGCATAATATTTTTTAAATCCAAAAAAACAAGTAAGCTAAGCAATATATATTTTTAGAGATACATACACATGTGGTTAATCATAGGGAACAAACAAAGCAAGGAAAAGATAAACATAAAATTCAGGATAGTGGTTACCTCTCTTCAACCAGGGAACCAGAAAGGGATAGAAATAGAACCAGAAAGGGATTCAATGATACTGTAACAATCTAGGTATCCAGTTGAGTAGTGGGTTCATAGTTGCCTATTTTATAATTATTCTTCATAACTTACTTACATGTTATATATTTTTGTATTACATATTACATTATAAAAATTTTAATAAGGTAAGAAACAGGCTTGCTGGCTCATGCCTATAATCCTAGCACTTTGTGAGGTCGAGGCAAGAAGATTGCCTGAGCCCATGGGTTTGAGACCAGTTGGGCAACTTGGCAAGACCTCATTTCTACAGTTAAAAAAAAAAAAAAAAGCTGGGCATGGTAGCATACACATGTAGTTCCAGTTACTTAAATGGCTGAGGTGGAAGCGTCGCCTGAGCCCAGCAGGTTGAGGCTGTGGTGGCCTTGAGCAGTGGGTCACTGCACTCCAGCCTGCATGACAGAGTAAGACTACAATTTTTTTTTT
>NW_007252900.1:558374-560943 GCF_000164805.1 Carlito syrichta | reverse complement strand
GAAAAGCCAAAACAATTCTCAGCGAAATAATCAAAGTGGGAGGTATCAAATTTCCAGAGGGTCCGCTGATATTTCCGCCTTACAATTATCAAGTAGCCGGAATTACAGGCCAGCAACAGGCGCCCGGCCAATTTAACAGGATAGAGAGTGAGGAAGCATCACCAAAGTGCCCAGGCGGGTCTCGAACCCGTGGGCTCAGGCAATCCACTCACCTCAGCCTCCCAAAGGCACGGGATTATAGGCTGAGCCACCGAGCCCGGCTTAAGACTACAATTTTTAAAATATATATTTTTTATATAACATATTGTAAAATATTCTTTTGGGGATGCATGTACTGGGGAGCTTGATGCTGAGTGTAATAAAAACAATGTTTGCTTCTGTCCATTTGGGAAGAAAGGACATAAGCACATGGAAACACAAATATCCTAAGAAAACTGAATCTTATTACTTTACAGACAATTTAGGAAATAAATAAGTTGCTGAGATGGGTCATTATTAGAATGGAGAGGGGGAGACTTACCAATAATATTATGTTAAAGAACAGTGTAAGTAGAGTAGTGGGGACAAATTTGAGCATGCAGAGGTATTTAATGAGAAAATAGAAATGTAGGATACAGATCACAGACTCTGTTTCAAGGAGATCAGTAATGACAAAAGAGAGGAAATTAATTTGTCTCTTCTGCAGGGTACAGTGCCTCACACCTGTAATCCTAGCACTTTGGGAGGTGAGAGGATTGCCTGAGGTCAGGGGTTCAAGACTAGCCTGGGCAACCTTGCAAGACCTCATCTCTACAATATATTAAGAGAGAGAGAGAGAGAGAGAGCGCGCGAGAGCGAGAGAGAGAATTAGCTTGGTGTAGCTCAGTGTGGTGGTGTGTGCCTGTAGTTCCAGCTACTTGTAAGGCTGAGGTGGAATGGAACCCAGCAGGATGGGGCTGCAGTAGCCATGATCGTGCCACTACATTCCAGCCTGGGTGACAGAGGGAGACTACAATTCAACAAAAATTTTTTTTTCTCTTCTGTAGGGATTCTTCAGCGCTGTGCTTCCTAACCCTAACCTACTTTGCTTTTGTTTGATGCCAGTATTACAGGGAGAAAAATACAGGCCCAAGGACAAACTTTGTTAATTATTTAAGCAAGCCTCTGAGGTTTTACTTTAAGTCCAGGGACAGATTCACTTAACGCCCCCCAGGGGGTGTTAACAGTGTTACTATTCAATCAGTGTTTTTATAGTTTCACCACCATTTCAAAGTTATTTAACTCATTCTCAGTTTCAGTGATCACCCAGGATCGAATTATGACAACAAACCAAAACAATCAAACAAAAAAATACTCCCCAAAAGAAATAAAAGCTCCCCACTCCAAAATAAAATGATCTTTCATAGTCGTTTTTGCCTCAAATGAGGACTTATTAATTGCTTATAATCGGCACATGGCCCAGCTCCCACTTAAAATAATAGGAAATGGCAAAGCGTTTTCATGGACTTTGATTTATTAATTTGTTTTTAAAGCTATTTGTAACTCCTCCAAAGGGCAAAAAAACTTTATCAACAGCTCACTTCTTTCTCAGCTAAAACGTTGTCTGTTGGTGTGGGAGATGGGCAGGAAAGCATGTAAATATTACCTCCCTATGGAGTCTTTCAAGAGCTCCCAGGTAAAACCCCCACTCTTTGCTTTGTGTGCCTACTGTGCATCAACATATTTTTACCACAATATTAATGAAATCACATGCTTTCTAACTGGGTCTCAGGCTCCTTGAGGGTAGAGACCTTATCTCATTTATTTTAGCTTCTCCAAAGCTGCATGCACCAGGTCTGGTGTCTACTGGGGGCTCAATAAATATTCAATTAGTGCATGAGTGAATAAACAACAAAATCATTAGTCAATAAGATATCTTGAATGCTTACTTTTGAAAAATCACTTCATTTATTTATTTATTTTTTTGAGTTGGAGTCTCACTCTGTCACCTAGACTGGAGTGCAGTGGCCGCTCCCGGCCACCGCAGCCTCGACCTGCCGGGCTCCGGCGATCCTTCCGCCTCAGCCTTCCGAGTAGCCGGAACTACAGGTGCGCGCTACCACGCCGGGCTGATTTTTGATTTATTGTAGAGATGAGGTCTCGCCAAGTTGCCCAGGCGGGTCTCAAACCCGCGGGCTCAGGCAATCCACTCACCTCAGCCTCCCAAAGGCACGGGATTATAGGCTGAGCCACCGAGCCCAGCTTGAAAAAACACTTTAAAAGTAAATGTTTATTTCAAAAGCTGTTTAAATAAGACACCGAGTCTAGACTGTACCCAGAACACAGCAGATGGCAACAAATGCTTTCAGAATGAATACCTAATACTAAGAAATCACAAATACTTTCAATTTATTGTGGCCTTGCAAACTAAGGCCCTTGTAACTCTGGAAGTAAAGAAAATCATATAATAAATAATGACATCTTTCTCAGGTGTAAATTGTAAGTAAAAGGCAAAATCCAAAATTCACATTTTTTTTTTTTTGAGTTGGAATCTCACTCTGTCGCCCAGGCTGGAGTGCAGTGGCCGCTCCTGGCCACCGCAGCCTCGACC
>NW_007252900.1:557600-558233 GCF_000164805.1 Carlito syrichta | reverse complement strand
GGCTCAGGCAAACCACTCACCTCAGCCTCCCAAAGGCACGGGATTACAGGCTGAGCCACCGAGCCCGGCCACATTTCTTTTAAAGAAAGAAATATTCTTCTTCAAATACATTTTTTTTTTTGAGTTGGTGTCTCACTCCGTCACCCAGACTGGAGTACAGTGGCACGCTCACAGCCACCACCGCCTTGACCTGCTGGGCTTAGGCTATCCTTCCACCTCAGCCTTCCAAGTAGTCAGAACTATACTTTTTTGATTTATTGTAGAGATGAGGTCTTGCCAAGTTGCCTGTGCTGGTCTCGAATTCGTGGGCTCAGGCAATCTTCTCACTTTGGCCTCCCAAAGTGCTGGGATTA
The DNA here is from genome assembly GCF_000164805.1 of Carlito syrichta. Classification (NCBI taxonomy): domain Eukaryota; kingdom Metazoa; phylum Chordata; class Mammalia; order Primates; family Tarsiidae; genus Carlito; species Carlito syrichta. Next base: position 557,880 of record NW_007252900.1, on the reverse strand, counting down.
CAGGCTTGAGCCACCATGCCTGGCCTCAAATACATTTTTTGTTTGTTGGCAATCACTTCAGACTCCCTGAGTTTAATGTTATCTCTCCATTGACTTTATGGATGCTTTGCAGGAAATGTCTGAGAAGTAGTAGGTATATTTTGTTATTTATGTTTTACATCTTTTGTATGAAAAGGTATGCTGTGAATAATGAGAAAACACCAATTGTTAACATCTGTAGAGGTTATAAGGCAATTTTATAAAGTTTACTGCTTACTCCTTTTTTTTTTTTTTTTTTTTT
>NW_007252900.1:556090-557177 GCF_000164805.1 Carlito syrichta | reverse complement strand
CTCACCTCAGCCTCCCAAAGGCGCGGGATTACAGGCTGAGCCACGGAGCCCGGCTTAATTTTTTGATTTATTGTAGAGATGAGGTCTCACCAAGTTGAGGCCAGGCTGGTTTCGAACCCGTGGACTAAGGCAATCTTCTCATCTTATCTCCCAAAGTGCTGGGATTATAGACATGAGCCACCGCACCAGGCCTACTACTTAGTCTTGACTACTCTTTACTACTTACTCTTGACTGGAACACAGAGCAGGGATTAACATATAGTAATCTGTAACATTTTACAGATTAGGAAACTGAGATTACTAAATCAGGGCTAGGGTTCTCCTGGGAATGTGGCAAGGGAAGTGCTTGCTGCTGTTAAGAAAATTACTCTGACCACAATGAAAGCTATTGCAACAGGGGTCATGACTACTGCAATAGGGGAGATAAATTGACCTTAATTCAGAATCCAGCACAGACAGTGGGGAATTTATACCAAAGAACAAGAAGTGTGTTGGGGGGGAGGTGTCAGTGGATGGAAAATGACTGAGACCCTAAGGGTAGGGGGATTTGCTAAAGGACCACTCCATCAAAGGGAGGTGTAAGGAATTTTATCAGACATCAAAGGTCAAGAATTCAAGGGTGACCCGATATCGAGGATGGATGACTTAGCAGGATTCTTGCTAACACTGGGCTCAGCCAGTACACAGAAAAATCAATGTTGAGGCCTAGTTGAGAAGATAGCTCATAGGCACCTAACTAAAGTTTAATCGAGGAGAGTCTTTGTCATTGCCTACTCTGACCTCTTACCCACCCCCCGCCGTTAAACTCAGTGGTAACAATCTGACCTCTCTATTATCTAATCCCCAAGGCAGAGGGGAGTGGCAGGCAGCCGGTGCCCGAGGATCGCGTGTAGGGGCCTAGCTCTGAAAGCAGCGCAGCCTACAGCCGAGGCTGAGGAAGCAGAGCACAGAGACCACCGGCGGTCCGGAGCAAAGCCTCCACGATCGGAATGGGCGGCGCCCCCACGCCCCGCCCGGCCGCGCGGCGCCAACTTCAGGGCGGGCTCCGCAGGTCGCGCGGGGCGGGGCCGACGGCGCTGATTGGCTG
>NW_007252900.1:553077-555250 GCF_000164805.1 Carlito syrichta | reverse complement strand
GGACCCCCGCTTTGCAGCCTGCACCCCGGCTCCCGCGTGGCTGCCGCCGTCTGTCGGTCCCCCGCCGGTGCGCTGAGCCCAGCTCTGCTTGGACGCTGTTCACGCCTCTGCGCTCCGACCCTCGCTGCTGTCCTCTGTTTCCTCTTTCCCTCCAGAGCAGGGTGGGCTCCTCTCCGCTCTGTTGTCGAGAAGCCTGGTCACTGCTCGGCAGATCGATAGCGAAACTGGGGTCTGATGCCCTGGGGGTTCTCGGTAGGGGCGCCAGCGCCTGGTGTGTCTTACTGTGAGCCGCAGTTTAAATTTTCGGCTGTACAAAGCCAGAGCGTTCCATTTGCAGGTTGTAAATCGTCCGGTTGCAAGTGGGGGTGAGGCTGCCAAGTTTCTGTCTGTAGGTCTGAAGACGCTTGCTTTTAGGGGTGTACCCCAAACCTGCTGTTTCCTTCTCTGCACAGACCTTGTCATGGTGTAGCTTTCCATCTCCAGTGACAGTCCCGCGAGGAGCGCTAGACGTTCTTTGGCTGCAGCAAATTTCGCATCGTCTTTCTGATTGGAAGAGTTCACTTCTGGGGCTTCTGGTAGCCAGTTGCTCCTTTGTTTTGACGACAAAGAATTTGAATCATCTGGATAAGGGATGGGCGTTGAAAAGAGTGGCTTTCGCCCAATTTCACGTGTATTGTAAATGGCAGTTATGGTGTGAGCTGTTTATATGGTATGGAGGGGTGGGGACCCAAGACCTGCTGGAGGTTTGGGTGGCTCTACTCGATTAAGTAATCAAGTTCTCAGGGTCGGAGACCTGTGGCTTTAGCCTCCCGGATGGAGGTTTGCGAATGGCTTTCCAGTCATAGGAACCCCCGCCCCACGTTTATTTAATCCAGTAGTTCCTAAGTAGTCCTCTCTCCTGCTTTCAACTCTTTGGGCAATTGGAACTGGTCCCCCCCCTCGTCCCCCGAACTCCTGGACTCAAGTGATTCTCCCACCTTAGCCTCCCAGTAGCTAGGACCACCAGCCCGGCTAATTAAAAAAATTTTTTGTGGTGCGCGGTGGCTCATGCCTACAATCCCAGCACTTTGGGAGGCGAAGGCGAGAGGATTGCCTGAGCCCAGAGCCCAGGGGTTCTAGGCCGGCCTGGGCAACTTGGCGAGACTTCGTCTCTACAATAAATCAAAAAATTAGCCGAGTGTGGTGGTGCGCCTGTGGTTCTAGCTACTTGGAAGGCTGAGGTAGAAGGATCGCCTGAGCCCAGCAGGTTGAGGCTGTGGTTGCCATGAGCGGTGAGTGTGCCAACTGCACTCCAGCCTGGGCGACAGAGTGAGACTCCGACTCAAAAAGAAAAACAAAACGTTTTTTTTGTAGAGACATGAGTCGCAGATCTCAAACTCCTGGTCTTAAGCGATCTTTCTGTTTTGGCCTCTCAAAGCATTTGGGATTACAGGTGTGAGCCACTGCTCGTACTCCAAATTCTTATAAATTCTCCTTTACCTGTTTTTTTTTTTTTGAACTGGGATCTCACTCTGTTGTCCAGGCTGGAGTACAGTGGCAGGACTCAGGTGATTATTCTGCCTCAACCTCCCAAATAGCTGGTACTACAGGTGTGTGCTACCATGTCTGGCTAATCTTTTGATTTTTGTTGTTGTAGAGATGAGGTCTTGCTGTTACCCAGGCTGATCTCAAACTCCTGGGCTCAAGAGATCCTCCAGCTTTGGCCTCCCAAAATGCTGGGATTATAGGTGTGAGCCACAGTGCCTGGCCTGTGTGTGTGTGTTGTGTGTTGTGTGTTGTGTGTGTGTGTGTGTGTGTGTGTGTGAAATCCTTTTTGTTACCTGTGAAACAGTTTTATCGTTTACCAAGACACTTCCTGTTTTACTCCTCACTGAGTTTTAGGAGTTAAATTTAGGAAAGGAGAACACAATTTTGGAACACTGTCTTTATAAAAACACAAATATTCCTTTTAGATGTCAGAACATTAATAATTACATTAAAATCTATTCAAATTTATTTGCAATGAATAATTTCCCTTTGGAAGAGATGTTAAATTAAAATATATATTTTAAGCCAGGCTCAGTGGTTCAGCCTGTAATCCCGCTCTTTGGGAGGCCGAGGTGAGTGGATTGCCTGAGCCTGTGGGTTCGAGACCCGCCTGGGCAACTTGGCGGGACCTCATCTCTACAATAAA
>NW_007252900.1:551927-553057 GCF_000164805.1 Carlito syrichta | reverse complement strand
CTCAGCCTTCCGACTAGCCGGAATTACAGGCATGCGCTACCATGCCCAGCTGATTTTTTGCTTTATTGTAGAGATGAGGTCTCTCCAAGTTGCCCAGGCGGGTCTTGAACCCACGGGCTTAGGCAATCCACTCACCTCAGCCTCACAAGGCGCGGGATTACAGGCTGAGCCACCGAGCCCAGATGGAGTTGTTAATTTATAAAACAGGATTGTTTTTTTCTATGGGCCAAACGCTGATTAGGAGGGATGAAGCATAATACTTCTCTGAAGTAGCTGAAGTTAATGCTACTAAATACAAAGCCATATGGTAGATCTTTTTTTTCTAAGTTATGTATAATGGAGGAACCTATATGCAGTACAGTTTTATAGATTATAGGTTCTTGTAGCCTGTATTTTCAACATGATGCAAACATTTCATAATTATCCTATAAAAGTTAGAGTAATTTTATTGCTACATTGACCTGACAGTTGCAGAAGTATGATGGCTCACAAAAAGAATTGTGTTTACAATTTTATTTTTATTTTATTTTATTTTATTTTATTTTTTGAGTTGGAGTCTCACTCTGTCACCCAGACTGGAGTGCAGTGGCTGCTCCCAGCCACCGCAGCCTCACCTGCTGGGCTCCGGGCGATCCTTCTGCCTCAGCCTTCCAAGTAGCCGGAATTACAGGCATGCACTACCACACCCGGCTGATCATTTGCTTTTATTGTAGAGATGAGGTCTCATTGCCCAAGTGGGTCTCAAACCCGTGGGCTTAGGCAATCCACTCACCTCAGCCTCCCAAAGGCGCGGGATTACAGGCTGAGCCACCGAGCCTGGCTTAAGATTCCATTTTAAAAATAAAACAATGATATACGTAACCTCCGAAGGTAACAGATGTAGGAAATGACACAAAGAATGTCAGCCTTATCCTCTCTGGCATCTCCCATTAGAACAGCTTCTTCCTCAACTCCTTCCTCCCCTTAGCCTACCCTTCACAACACCATTCTAAAATCGGTTAGGGTAACTCATCTCCTCACTCCCTGACTAAGGAGGCTTCAAGAGCTCCTTCCAACTCAGACTTGGGTGAACTCCTCAGACTGACACCAAGTCCTCCATGTCCAGTCCCTTCCTGCCCACTTGCAGCCTT
>NW_007252900.1:511265-551907 GCF_000164805.1 Carlito syrichta | reverse complement strand
CTCACAAGTTGCCCAGGCAGGTCTCGAACCCGCGGGATCAGGCAAGTCCACTCACCTCAGCCTCCCAAAGTGCTGGGATTACAGGCTGAGCCCACGGAGCCTGGCCTGTGTTTACAATTTTAAATGTCTCTGGTGGTTTTGGAAAAAGCTTACTTTGGGGACTTGTATGTTAAGTTTGTTTTAGAAAAAGACACTTAATTTGAGACATTATGTTTAACCATTGATATATTACTGGAATTTCTTTAGAAGCAATTCATTGTATTATCAAGATAAACCTAGAATTCTCTTTTCCTGAATAAAAGTGACTTATTTTACTGACTCATTTTAATTACATTTATAAGATGACAGATTTAACGATATCAAGTCTCCATTACCAACAATAGTGAAGGAGAACAGTGGCACAGGAGATAAACAACATTTCATGCTGACTTACATGTTTTATAGCAGACTCACCTTTCTAGTGAAATCTGTTATATTAAATTTGGTTTTATTCACTTTACTAACAGCAGGGGATTGGCAACTTAAAATCATGGTAGCTTGAAGAGAGTTACCAACTTGGCATTAACTTTTTCCTTTTTCTGTGGAAAATCTATAGGTAAGAGTTGGCTACAACAACAAAAAGATGATTAAACACTTCATAAGTACAGGGTTATGTGAAAGTGATTCATAATTATAATGTGAATATGTTCCAGATTTTGTTAATGACCACCTCAGCATCCTACAGTGTATCCATTTTAATTTGATGATATTATGTGAATCTGTTACACAAGTACTTTATAATTTCATCAAGGGTGATGTCTGTTGAGGTGATCATAAAACATGCCGTGTGTGTGTGTGTGTGTGTGTGTGTGTGTGTGTTTGTGTGTGTATGTGTTTCTACTCCTAAGTCATTTTTATCATTAGTGTGAAACATGAATTCCTCTATATACTTGCCCAAATTATTAGTTGCTTCAGTGGATGTGGTGAATCCTTGGAAAAAGAATGAGAATTTTCAGAGATAGTGTATATTTGATTCCTTTCTGAAGGGGAGCATAGTCTTGCCATCTTTCTCTGACTTTTTTGATGACTGGTTCTGTGTAGAGAAGGCCATATATATTCATCATCTGAGCACATGAGAAAAACTGCTCTGTAGAGAATGATGATGGGCTAGTATGAAAGGGGCTATGTTTTAGCCCAGTGTGTTAAACCCTATACTGAATACCACTTACTCGAGTTTAATTGGTAAGGGTCATTTCAGATTTTAGCTACCATGGCATTAGGCTACCAATTAATGAGCACTGAGTCCATTAATTTATTCAGTGCATATTGATTGAAGGCTACCTTTGTGCCCAGTACCATGTTAGGTTCTAGGGATACAAAGATAAATAAAGATATTCCTTGCCCTAAAGGAGTTTAGGAGCTTAGAAGGAGAAACAAACAAGAGATTATATAATACACTATGATAAGGAAGTTTGGAATAGGTGTCTTTTGAGCACAGAGAATAGCCTTGCTTTAGATCTACTCCTTTATAAATAAATACTTGTCTCTTTGCTCTTTTTTTTTTTTCTTTTGAGTCTGAGTGTCACTCTGTTGCCCAGGCTGGAGGGCAGTAGCATGCTCATGGCCACTGCAGCCTTGACTTCTTGACCTGTTGGGCTTAGGTAATCCTTCTGCCTCATCCTTCTAAGTAGCTGGAACTACAGGCATGTGCCACCACGCCCAGCTAAGTTTTCTTGATTTATTGTAAAGATGAGGTCTTTCCAAGTTGCCTAACTGGTGTCAAACTCATGGTTTAAGGCAACCCTCTCACCTCAGCCTCCCAAAGTGCTGGGATTATAGGAGTGAGCCACCGTGCCCGGTTCTTTAGTTTTAAAGATTCAGAAATGTCAGAAGTTGCCTGGAATTACTCTTAAAATCTTTTTTTTTTTTTTTTTTTTTTGAGTTGGAATCTCACTGTCACCCAGACTGGAGTGCAGTGGCCGCTCCTGGCCACCGCAGCCTCGACCTGCTGGGCTCTGGTGATCCTTCCACCTCAGCCTTCCAAGTAGCTGGAACTACAGGCGCTCGACCTGCTGGGCTCCAGCGATCCTTCCACCTCAGCCTTCCATGTAGCTGGAACTACAGGAGTGCGCTACCACACCTGGCTAATTTTTTGGTTTATTGTAGAGATGAGGTCTTGCCAAGTTGCCTAGATGGGTCATGAACCCGGGTTCAGGCAATCCACTCACCTCAGCCTCCCAAAATTACAGGCTGAGCCACCGAGCCCGGCTTCTCTAACTTGATATAGGGTAGGAGGAACCCAAGTAACTACCTATGTATATGACTTTTTTTTTGCAGGCATTCCCACGATATCTAGATGTAGATGGAACTGACAAAAGCTTCTTTCCTTGTACCTATGTGGCAGAAATATTTGCGGTGTGACAGTTATTTAAACTACCTTTCTATGCTGCATATGCTCCATTTGCCCCTACACATCTTTTCTCCACTCTGCTCTGGGAGATGACTTCTCTGGCTGTATCAACTGAACTCTTCCTTTTTGGTTGACATCAGCAGGGAGGCCTAGAAGAGCTACTTCCCTCCTGTTGTATTTTGTGTTGCCGGGGATGTTCTGTTAGCAGGTCACAATTCCTATTCACTGAACCTTTCTGCCAGGCACTTATAGTTACAGATCTTACTGGGTTCTGGTAACTTTACCTTTGCACCTTTAGACCTGGAAACAATAATGGCTTCCTGGTGTTGCTAGCTTGGAGACATACACATTTCTTGATGCTTTCCCTACACCCTGCCTGTACCTTTTGAAATGCTATGAAATATGTACCTTCATTAAATCCTGTTAGCTGGGTGTGTTGGCTCATGCCTGTAATCCCAGCATTTTGGGAGGTGGAGAGGAGAGAATTGCTTGAGTCTAGGGGTTCGAGACCAGTCTGGGCAGCTTGGCGAGACCTCGTCTCTACGGTAAATAAAAAAATTAACCGTGGGTAGTGGCTCACGCCTATGGTTCCAGCTATTTGGAAGGCTGAGGTGGAAGGATGTCCTGAGCCCAGGAGGTCAAGGCTGTGGTGGCTGTAAGCATGCCACTGTACTGCAGCCTGGGTGACAGAGTGAGACTGACTCAAAAAAAAAAATTCTCTTGAATACCTCATTTGAGTGTGTTGTTTTGTGCCAGGACTTTACTGATAATACCTTGATATAGGGTAGGAGGATTTGAGATAGCTTACTTCCCTTTGTCACTAGACACCAATTGCAGCTGTCCTTAATAGCAGATGCAGACAGGAGCCCATGGGCCCCAGTGTTGGCTTTCTTGGGAGGGAATGCTTTCTATGATTCCCTCAGCATGCTCCGAACATGGTATTATGTCAAATCAGAGTCAGTGGGTATAGGGTAAAAATCTGGTGGCAGAAACATTGGCAACCAGTGCTAGGTGGTTGTGGAATCCTTGTTACTTGTTTTACCCTAGGAATTATCTCAAATACTGATGCTGTTTGTCATCATTATAATGATGACATCATTTAACCCCTTAAGGATATGCCTGTGGAGTTGTCCTTTTCTTAAACTTCAATCTGGGTCATAAAGGAAAAAAATCAAAGGGGAGAAGAATCAAATATTTTGGAAGATTCTCACTTCCTGAATAATCTCCAGCATTTGGGGCCTTTCCTTTTCTCCTTACATTTATTTGTTCATTCACTCATTTAAGACACATTTGTTAACTCTCTAGTAGGTGCTGGGCATTGAGTTAGGCACTTAAGATAAAAATAAGTAGATAGCTGGGCACAGTGGCTCAAGTCTGTAATCCCAGCACTTTGGGAGGCCTAGGTGAGGGGATTGCCTGAGCCCACGAGTTTGAGAATAGCCTGGACAACTTGATGAGACCTCATTTCTACAATTAAAAAAATCAAAAAATTAGTGAGACGTGGTAGCATGTGCCTGTAGTTCTGGCTGCTTGGAACACTGAGGTGAAAGGATCGCTGGAACCTAACAGGTCCATGCTGGGGTGCCCGTGAGGATGCCACTGAACTTGGCTAGGCAATGGAGTGAGACTCTAACTCAAAATAAAAAAAAAAAAAAGTAAATAAGTATAGGACATGGTACCTATCCTGATCGCTTTCCATTTCAGCTTCTATTAACTTCTATTAAGGAAACTTCTTTTGCTTCTGATGAAAATTTACTGGTTTTGTTTCTCTGTTTTATTTAGCTTTTCTCTTTCCTTGCCGTAGAAGGAACAAATCTCGAAAAATGAACAAAAACTTGTCAAACTGACATATTTTTGGGTCATACTGGAATCCTGTTGCAAGGCTTTTTCTTCCTTGAAATGGGTATTTTGGAACAAAAGCAGAGGGCTGGAGGAAATTGTTACTATTTGGCTCTAGTTGGTTTTAGTCAGTTGAGTTTTAACTTAAATTTACCTTACTTGGAACAGAGTATGGAAATGTTCAGAGAACTTTCCCCTATAGATTTTATGAACTGTAAATTCTTCCTTTATATTTTCTTTGAATTACATTCTTTGGAAACTCATGGATATGCTATGAATTCTTATTAATCTCTTTCTTGTTTAGTCATTTTTGGCTGAGCTCTACCAAACTTTCCGATGTGTTACTCCGTTTGGGGAATTATTCTGGTTTTTTTGGATAATAAATTGAAGTTTAAATTGTTAATGTTTATCCTATTAAAAAAAATAAAAGAGAAGTTGGCAGCAAATGCACTAAACTCCCAGAATATTTTTTTTTTTTTTCAGTCAGAGTCTTCTTCTGTTGCTCAGGCTGGAGTGCAGTGACTTGCTCACAGTCACCCCAGTGTCAACCTGCTGGGTTCAGGCTATCCTTCTGCCTCAGCCTTCCAAGTAGCCGGAACTACAGGCATGTGCTACTACGCCCAGCTAATGTTTTTTCTTTTTTTTTTTGAGTTGGTTTCTAACTCTGTTGTCCAGACTGGAGTGCAGTGGCCGCTCCCGGCCACCACAGCCTCGACCTGTTGGGCTCTGGCGATCCTTCCGTCTCAGCCTTCCAAGTACCTGTAACTACCATGCCCAGCTAATTTTTATTATAGAGATTAGGTCTCACCAAGTTGCCCAGGCAGGTCTCGAACCCGCGGGCTCAGGCAATGCACTCACCTCGGCCTCCCAAAGCGCTGGGATTACAGGCTGAGCCACCGAGCCCGGCCTCTGGCTAATTTTTGATTTATTGTAGAGATGAGGTCTCGCCAGGTTGCCCAGGAGGGTCTTGAACCCGCAGGCTCAGGCAGTCCACTCACCTTGGCCTCCCAAAGGCACGGGATTACAGGCTGAGCCACTGAGCCCGGCTTAATTTTTTATTTATTGTAGAGACGAGGTCTAACCAAGTTGCCCAGACTGTTCTCGAACCCCTGGGCTCAGGCAATCCTCTTGCCTTGGCTTTCCAAAGTGCTGGGATTACAGGCTTGAGCCACTGTGCCTGGCCAAACTCCCAGGTTTTAAGTGAACTGGTTACCATGTAGTTTCAACTTTTTTGTAAAGAAATTTGGAATGTTAATTGTCTGTTTCGTCCTAACTTAGGTGCCTTAATTCAGCATTTGGAAAGACACAGTCCGTACAATAAACTAATTAAGGATTATATAGATAGTGTCTTGTCTCTTATTTTTTGTTTAAAAAACATTCACAGCCGGGAGCAGTGGCTCACGCCTGTAATCCCAACACTTTGGGAGGCAAAGGTGAGAGGATTGCCTGAGCCCACAGGTTTAAGACTAGCTTGGACAGCATTGTGGGACCTTGATTCTACAAGAAATCAAAAAATTAGCAGAGCATGGTGGCGCATGCCTGTGGCTCCAGCTACTTGGAAGGCTGAGGTGGAAGGATCACTTGAGCCCAGCGGTCAAGGCTGCCGTGGCTGTGAGTGTGCCATTGCACTACAGCCTGGACAACAGAGTGAGACTCCAACTCAAAAAAAACTGACTTTCACTACCCACAGATTATGAACATTGGTTAGACGTAACTTTCCTGTCTTTCCTTCCATCCTCCTCCTTTCTCCTTTTATTTTCTTTTCATTTGTACTCCTACCCCCTTCCCTTCAGCCTTCTTGTTATTAAGGTTTAATATCCAGATGGCTTAGGCAGAGTTTTTTTTTTTTGAGTTGGAGTCTCACTTTGTTGCCCATGCTGGAGGGCAGTGACCCATTCACAGCCACCGCAGCCTCAAACTGCTGGGGTCAGGCAATCCTTCTGCCTCAGTCTTCCAAGTAGCTGGAACTATAGGCACGTGCCACCATGCCCGACTAATTTTTTGTTTTTTGTTTTACTTTTTTGGGTTTCTTTTTTGAGTTGGAGTCTCACTCAGTTGCCCAGACTGGAGTGCAGTGGCCACTCCTGGCCACCGCAGCCTCGACCTGCTGGGCTTCGGCGATCCTTCCGCCTCAGCCTTCCAGTAGCTGGAACTACAGGCGTGCGCTACCATGCCCGGCTAAGTTTTTTTAAAATTTATTGTAGAGATGAGGTCTCACCTGCCCAGGCGGATCTCGAACCCACGGGCTCAGGCAATCCACTCACCTCAGCCTCCCAAAGCGCTGGGATTACAGGCTGAGCCACCGAGCCCGGCAATTTTTTGAGTTATTGTAGAGATGAGGTCTCACCAAGTTTCCCAGGTTGGTCTTGAACCCGTGAGTTCAGGCTCCTCTCACCTCAGCCTCCCAAAGTGCTGGGATTATAGACGTGAGCCACTGCGTGGTCCAGAGTTGTTTTTTACTTAACTGAAACTAGCCTAAAATTGGGAATGACTTTGTTCTTTATAACCTATGGGTTTTTCTTTAAGATATTTGAGAGACATCAGAGTCTAGTGATGGACTTTGGATTCAAATTCTAGCTCATCTATTGACTAACTGCATGACTTTGAGAAAGTTTCCTCTGTGCCTCTGTTTCTTTAGCTGTGTAATTATGAAAGCACCTACTCCATATGGTTGTCTTAAATGAGACTTAAATGAGTAAATATGTACTTGGAGAAATGCCTTGTTCTTAATATGCATGATTATGTTTGTCAAGTAAACTAATCCTCTAAAATCCTACCATGTATAACTATATACTATATAGTTTTACATAACTAGTAGAAATAACATCACCTAGTTGTGTATTAGGGACAAAAACACAGACTTTAAATTGTTTCTAATGAGTACTCATGGAATGCCTTAAAGGTTAGTGTTTTATCAGTTACGTATAAAAAAACGCATATATGAGCTCTAAGTTGTAATTTCAGCCATGGTGGAAATTGATCTGTATAGGTCTGTGGAAGAGTGTAAGTAAACAAATGGAAAAACTGTTACTTTATACAGTGATAAGTTCTGAATTTCACCTTACTTCAGAAAAAGAGCCTTACTTTAGTCACCTTCACTAATTTTACTGCCCAGGTCTGGGGAATAATTACTCCTCTTGTTTAAAAAAAAAAGTTAATATTTTTAAAGCTTTTGCATAACCTTAATTGTACATCCTCATTTGTATAAATTGAGTTATTTGAATTTCTTTCTGCAGTTAAACAGGCAGAAAAACTTGTGTAATGCCTTTCCATATCCTCTCTTCCTCTAACCTTTGTTTTTCAAATATTTATTTTGACGTATGTTAACCTGTGGTTTTTTTATTGTTTGTGTGAGCACATTGTTAAGTTTTAAAAATATTTGACTTTGCATTATTTTTTCTTTAATGATTTTATTGAGCTTAGTACAATACTAGGAGCTGGAAATACCAGTGTAAAAAAGATAGGTCAAGTCTCTATACCAATATATAAAGCCAAAAAATTATAGATGTTTGTAAAGGCTATGAAAGAATTAAAGCAGGGTTGTAAGATAGTGAGACTTTGGGGGATGACATTTTCAAGGAAGGCTACTCTGAGGGGAGACTGTTTGAATTGAGAGATATTTAACTTGAGATTTAAGGATGAAAATGAGTTGGCCACAGAGGAGCTGGGGGAAGATTTCAAGCATAGGGAAGAGCAGGTGTTGAGGGCCAAAGGGTATTTTGTCACAGAAAAGATGCTGGTGTGGCTGGAAGATGGAATGTATCCTTTTCTTTTTTCTTTTTTGAGTTGAAGTCTCACTCTGTCGCCCAGACTGGAGTGCAGTGGCCGCTCCCGGCCACCACAGCCTCAACCTGCTGGGCGGCGATCCTTCTGCCTCAACCTTCCAAGTTAGCTGGAATTACAGGCATGCGCTACCACACCCGGCTGATTTTTTGATTTATTGTAGAGTTGAGGTCTTGCTGCCCAGGCGGGTCTCGAACCCGCGGGCTCAGGCAATCCACTCACCTCAGCCTCCCAAAGGTGCGGGATTACAGGCTGAGCCACCGAGCCCGGCTCGAATGTATCCTTTTCATACATGGCTTTTTTTTTATTTTTGAGTTAATTTGTGGCCCAGGCTGCGGTGCAGTGGCACGATCGCGACTCTTCACAGTCTCGACCTCCTGGGCTCACGTGATCCTTCTGCCTCAGCCTCCTGAGTAGGTGAGACTACAGGTGCATACCCATGCTCGACTAATTTTTTTATTGTTTTTGTAGAGAACGAGGTCTTACTATGTTGCTCAGTCTGGTTTTGAACTCCTTGAGCAGTCCTCCCATCTCAGCCTCTCAAAGTCCTGGGATTACAGGCATGAGCCACTATGCCCAGACCCATGGCCTTATTTTTATTTTTTTTTGAGTTGGAGTCTCACTCTGTCGCCCAGACTGGAGTGCATTGGCTGCTCCTGGCCACTGCAGCCTTGACCTGCTGGGCTCCGGCGATCCTTCCGCCTCAGCTTTCCAAGTAGCTGGAACTACAGGTGCACGCTACCACACCCGGCTAATTTTTTTTTTGGTTTATTGTAGAGATGAGGTCTTGCCAAGTTGCCCAGGCGGGTCTCAAACCCATGGGCTCAGGCAATCCACTCACCTCAGCCTCCCAAGGCACGGGATTACAGGCTGAGCCACCGAGCCCGGCTCCATGGCCTTTTTAATAGTGAGTTTTGTAACTTTTGTTTTTTATTTGTTCTATTTTTTTTTTTTTGAGATGGGTTCTCACTTTGTCACCCAGGCTAAAGGGCAGTGGCACGCTCCTGGCCACTGCAGCCTTGGCCTGCTGGACTTAGGCGATCCTTCTGCCTTAGTCCACCATGCCCAGCTAATTCTTTTGGATTTATTGTAGAAATGAGCTTTCATACAGTTGTGCGAACTGGTCTCGAACCCGTGGACTCAGGCAGTCCTCTCACCTCAGCCTTGCAAAGTGCTGGGATTATAGGCGTGAGCTGCCGGAGACTAGCTCCAGCCGGGTTCAGGGTACCCCAAAGGTGGAGATGGTGTCAGCGACTGGGGGGAAGAAGAGAGAAAGAGAGAGAGAGAAAGAAACTGGATTCTGGTCTAGTGCAGAAGTGATGTGTGTTATTGGGAATTACAGTGGTCTTTTATACACAAAGTCAGATGTGGGAGGGGCATCCCTCACCCACCAGAAATCTTAATCCATGAAAACTTAATCAATGATTGCCTTTAAACCCTTTTCATATGATAATCTTAAAATCCCATAACAAAGGATAACCTAATCTGTGACTGACATATTCTATAAACCTTTTTCATCCTAAGCTGATTGATATATGCCAAGTTAAACAATTCTATAGAAGCTTAAGTATTTACTTTACAAATGAAAGTGGCCCATCCCAGAATGTTTGGAATGTGGCCCAGTCCAAAGTTCACAGTGGGCTACCTGCAAGTAACCCAGCCGCATTCTTTCAACAAAATGGCTGTCTTCTAAAACGGTATTCTACAATTTACACCTTCATCAAATCCTAAGATCATGACCCAGAAGCCTGTGACCAATACTAAGGCTCTTAGATGTGACATGAGTTTGAATTATAAGTTGTGTGAAAGCCAAAACTGCAGTTTGCGGAAGAATGGGAACAATGAGCTTCTAAAGTTAGCTTGCGTTCATCCCGGTCTCAGAGTTTTTATGTTTTGAGCTCACAGAAGCTTCATCTGGTTAGTGCTGAGTAGAAAGGGGGGAGGAAATGGAGTCAAATAGCTCCCGAATGCATCCTAGTGGTCTCAGGGTCAACGGCCCTTCGTGATCCCTAACGCTCAGTGGGCCTCCATGGCTGGCTCCCAACAGTGAGCCACCGCACCCAGCTGAGTTTTGTAACTTTATTTTCAAATGTCAGAGTGTATAAAAATAATAACTGGCATTTATTTAGTGCTCTCTTTACCTTGTGTAGGCTATGCAGTCTCTCAACAACTTACTTGGGAGTTGGGAAGGGGAATAGTTTGGTCATCTCCATTCTGTATCTGATGGCCCATGGTAGTTGGGAAACTCACCCAAGGCAACCCAGCTAAGAAGTAGTGTAGTCAGGAATTGGGAAATGCATTTTGAGAATTATAACTTTTGAATGCAGATTAACTGGACTGGATATTGGTAAGATTGTAATAAATGGAGAGACTGAGGAAGGCAGGATTGGGAGAATTAGTTCTAAAAGCAGTGATTATTTTAGGTGACTTAAATGTTTTATGACTATCTTAATCCAATTTAGTTATGATGTAGTTTGAGTCAATTTCTGCTTACCATTTTGAGCATGTGTCCACTGTTTAAAAAAGGCACTTTAATGTTTCTTGCCTCAGACTCCTAATATTAAAAGTTAGCAATGAGATTATATCATGCTGGAGGATGTAACTAATTTGCCCTGTTCAGTAACATGCTCATAGACTTTTTTCTTCAAATAGCATTGTTGTTGTCGGCATTCCTATTAGGTCTTCACAGGAAAGGAAGACCTTTGTCCTTCCCTGTATTTCAAGGGAATCACGTGTGTAGAGTTGAGTGACCTTTAGTAACGTATTCCAGCTGATATAGTTAGAACCTCGTGATTTAGTCCTCAGTTGTCACTGCTTGGAAATGTTTCCTGAGTCTTTTTCAGGGTGGGGTGTCCAGGAAAATGACATATAGGAAATGTGTAGTGGATGAGCTCTTCAGTTAATTGGCAGCTTGTTAAGCCAGGTTCTGCCTTGCCTTTTGGCTCATATGTGTCAGTTTAACAGGAGAGATGGGTTGCTGCTTGGGTGATAGAGCAGTGAACGAGAAGGGAAGAAAGCCATTATTTATTGAATGCGTAGGATGTCCCTTGGGAAATGTTTTATGTGATCTCAAGTAATCATCACAAAACTCTGTGAGATATGTAGTTTTAGTTTCATTTTGTGCCTGTCTACCATTGGAGATACAAAAACAAGTATCCATTTTGGGAACACTGAGAAAATAAAACCTATGGATCTTTAATGGCTGCTTGCTTAATGTGGAAGACATAAGAAATAATGAGACTGGGTGTGGTGGCTCATGCCTGCAATCCCAGCACTTTGAGAGGCAGAAGCAAGAGAATTGCCTTGGCCCAGAGGATTGCCTGACCCCAGCCCGGGCAACTTGGCAAGTAAATAAATAAAAAAATTAGCCAGGAATGGTGGTTTGTGCCTGTGGTTCCTGCTACTTGGGATGCTGAGGCAAAATAATTGCCTTAGCCCAACAGGTCAAGGCTGTGGTGGCCATGAACGTGCCACTGCATTCCAATCTGGGTGACAGAGTGAGAATCCGACTTAAAAAAAAAAAATTGAGTGCCTGTTATATCCTACCACTGAGATTGCTAAGAATGAGTGAGACAGGTTCTCCATCCTCAAGAGGTACACAGAGCCTTGTAAGGCGAGATAGAGGTTTTTTTGTTTTTGTTTTTTTTTGAGTCAGAGTCTCACTCTGTCACGCAGGCTGGAGTGCAGTGGTACACCCAAGGCCACCACAGCATCAACCTGCTGGGCTCAGGAGATCCTTTGCCTCAGCCTTCCAAGTAGCTGGAACCACAGGCATGTGCCACCATGACTGGCTAATTTTTTGATTTATTGTAGAGATAAGGTCTCACCAAGTTACCCAGGCTAGTCTCAAACCCCTGGACTCAGGTAATCCTCTCGCCTTTGCCTCCGAAAGTACTGGGATTATAGACATGCGCCACTGTGACAGGCTAAAACAATTTCCCCTGAGACCATTGTTATTACTTTACTGCAGAGATAATGTAAGCTTTTGGGAACATTACTTTAGACTAGTGCTAAATTCTGAAATAATTCCTGTGGATAGTTCAGAAGGATACCAATCCATCCACATTAGTAGGTGAAAACACTCTAGTATGGTTGCTTAGAAAGTGTGTGTCACATGGTAGGCACTTGAACATTTGTTACATAAATGAATAGGCAATGTACTTGAGTCAGCTAGGGTTTGAAGTGTAGCTCTGTTACTGACTGTGTGACATTGGGTAGGTTACTTCAACTCTTTATGCATATCCTCATCTAATGAGGAAAAAGATGATGCTAATAGTACCTTCCTCATAGTGCTGTGAAATTAGATGAGATAAGGTATGAGACAATGTATGTGAAGTGTTTAGCATAGTTCTGGCATGCAGTAGGCACTCAAATGTTGCTGCTGCTGTTGTTATCATTATTGAACTTATATACCGATTTGGTAACCACTGACACAGTCTGCTATTAAAATGTAATTTCATATGCTGGTGTCTTTTTTTTTGGAACGTTGTTTAGTGTAGTCCTTGCTAGAGTTTAGGCAGTATTGAAATCAGAACCTGGTTTGTATTTCAGTTCCTAGTGCCAGATCATTATGGGAAATGTGTTTGTTACTTCTAACCCATTTCTTTCTGGAATCTGATATCTCAGATCTGATTGTACTTCTAGGTGAGCAGTAGTCCCACAGCTCATTGGCAAGGAACCTAAATGAAAGTTCATGGGTAAGAAGAAAATAGCAAACTAGAAATAGGAATAAACTAAGATGTCTGTGAGTTGGGAATGGCATGATTTGGGTGGTCATAACGTCTCTTGGTACTCCTAAAACATGAAGATTTTATCTCTTGAATGTAAACTGGTTGAGCTAACTTAAACTACAGGTTGAATAAGCTAAGCATATCAGTTCTCATCATAACTTTTTTTGATGAATAGTAATTTATCCTTTTTTCTTTCTATAGTGGTTTTTTGTTGTTGTTGTTGTTTGTTTTTTTTGAGTCAGAGTCTCACTCTGTTGCCCAAGCTGGAGTACAGTGGCACACTTCCAGCCACCACAGCCTTGACCTGCTGGGCTTAGCGATCCTTCTGACTTAGCCTTCCAAGTAGCTGGAACTACAGGCACGCCTGGCTAATTTTTTAATTTATTGTAGAGATGAGGTCTCAATAAGTTGCCCAGGCTGGTTTCAAACCCATGGGCTCAGGCAATTCTCTCACCTTGGCCTCCCAAAGTGCTGGGATTATAGGCATGAGTCACTGCGCCCAGCCTCTATGGAGTTTAAGAAACAGATGTTGCCAGGCACAGTGACTCATGCCTGTGATACCAGCACTTTGGGAGGCAGAGGCAAGAGGATTGCCTGAGTCCAGGGGTTCAAGACCAGCCTGGGTAACTTGGTGAGACCTTGTCTCTATAATGGGTCAAAAAATTAGTTGGGCATCGTGGTATGTACCTGTGGTTCCAGCTACTTGGAAGGCTGAGGTGGAAGGGTCACCTGAGCCCATCATGTTGAGGCTGAGGTGGCCATGGGCTGCAGTGGCCGTGAGTGTGCCACTGTACACTGCACTTCAGCCTGGGTGACAGAATGAGACTCTTCCTCCTCAAAAAAAAAAAGAAAGAAAAAGAAAATATTTATATAATGATTACACCCATTTAGAATTTTAAGATCATCCTAATTTTAGGTAATAATTTTCTTCAGAGATGCAGCTTGTCAAATAGATGACTAAGTGTAATTAATATTCAAACTTCTATAATATTTTTTCTTAAAAAACAAAAAACCCCCACAACTTTTAAGCCAACATCCCAATTTGATCTAGAAAACATCCCTAGCATACACTGTAGCACTGTTATACAATGTAACAGGGGAAAGTGACATTTTTATTTCAATGTCACTTTTTAAAAATTTTATTTTACTTTTTTCTAAAGGGCATGAATTAAAGAAAGGAATTTTAAATATGCTCCTTTCCAAGTATTGTCTCTGTTGAACCCAATGACCCAATTGGAGAAAAAGTTTCTTAAGTTGTGGTGCTATCAAAACTTGTTAGGCAGGTTATAGGTAATGCTCAACTTTATGGCTAGTGTGGATGTCTGTATTAAAACTTTATGTCCCAAAGTATAAGGGAAATTCTCTGCTACTGAATGTAGTCTAATTATTAACCAAATTGGAAAACAAACCAGTAATTGCCTTTTATGAGATTAATTTTTTTTTTTGTGGACTTTCTCTCATTCCTCTGGCTTTGACATTGTAGATTAATTTTTAGTGATTGGCAATTTGTTGGAATAACTTTATTTCAAGTGTTCTGAGTATGATTAGTAGTAGCAGCAATTGGCTTGGAAATCAGATTCTGGCCTTCCCTCTACTGCTTTTTGATCTCATGGACAAGAGCACATGGCTGCTTCATTTACCAATGCGTAAGTTGCAATGAGGTTATTGTCTGCCTTGCTTATCTCTCAAGATCATAGTGGTAAGTGAACCTCAGTTATTAAGGAGAGTCAGTTGCTCCGGAATATCTTTCAACAGTTGACACCAGTGGACTCAAGGGAAGAAGACAAAGAGCGCATGTATACAGAGGGGCTGTTTTGTGCAACTGTAGCTGAGTTATAGGAAATCAATTATAAATCTAGCCTGGCCAAGAATGGAGTGAGTGTTACTGTCAGCAGAAAATAGGAAAAAGCCAGAGACTGCAGTACTTAGGAAGTAGTACAGGAAAATGAGTCCTGATACAAAGTAATGTAGGCTCTCTGCTTGAGTTTCTTCTTATGCCATACATAGGTACATGACTTCAGTGACCAGTGACTCATGAAATCCTGCAGCTAGTTGGGTGTTCCTGTGACAGTCATGCTATGAGAAATGGTGACACATGCTACCTTGAGAAGCCAAAGCAGAATATAATTTGGCCAAACACACTGAAATTTTAGCAAATGGGAATTTTCAGTTTTGAAAAATGATTAAGATTAATGTTTAGCTGCCATTTAATTAAACAAAAACAAAGACACCACAATTCTAACTTAGTCTACTGAATATCAAAAGATTGTCATCTGTGTCAACAGCAGTTTTTCTTGATACCAGCGAAGTCTCTCACATTATTTTGACAAATATCTTTTGACATAGAATCTCTTTTAACATTGTAATCCACTTGTGACCTGCAGAATAATAAATAGGAGAGAGACACTCATTTTAATAATTACATTATTTAAGATTGTATTTATGGTTTCCTTAGTTCTAGTCTTGCAGCTTGTTAGCCAATTAATGATTAGAATGGTGAGACATGTTATTGTGTAGCTGTAGCTGGTGAATCATTTATTATTGGATGAATTTGATAGGTATTTGGGAGGTAATATGTACCTGCATTGATGACATGTTGAATGTGGACGGTAGGAGAGACAAGTGTCAGAATAGTTCTGAAGCTTCTGGCATGTATAATTGGATGGATGTTGGTTCCTGCCAATTATTGAACTAAAGAGCTCTAGATAAGAACTTAATTTGATAGGAAGGGAGATGGAGAGGAGATAGTAAGTTTGGTTTGGAACATGTAATGTTTAAGATGCCTTTGAAATATTTAAGTGGATATATGAAGTTCTTATTTGAATAAATGGTTCTAGAGCTGGGAATGGTCTGATTTTGGGGAGTCATTGGCATTTTCTTTTTTTGAGTTGGAGTCTCTCTGTCGCCCAGGCTGGAGTGCAGTAGCATGCTCGTGGCCACTGCAGCCTCAAACTGCTGGTCTCAAGCAATCCTTCCGCCTCAGCCTTCCAAGTAGCTGGAACTATAGGAACGTGCCACCATGCCCAGCTAATTATTTGACTTATTGTCGAGATGATGTCTTGCCAAGTTGCCCAGGCTAGTCTTGAACCTGTGGGCTCAGGCAGTTTTCTCACCTTGGTCTCCCAAAGTGCTGGGATCATAGGCATGAGCCACCGCGCCTGGCACATTGGCATTTTCATTGTAATTGAAGTCAAAAGAATTTATGAAATTCTTAGGAAAAGTTACAAAGTGAAAAGGGAAGATTTAGGATTGAGTTTTGAGAAATGGAGATGTTTCAGACTGGATGGGGGAAATTAAGATCATCAAGATGGAGAAGCTAGCGGGGCATGGTAGTGTGTGCCTGTAGTTCCAGCTACTTGGAAGGCGGAGGCGGAAGGATCACTTGAGCCCAGCAGGTCGAGGCTGCAGTGGCCGTGAGCATGCTACTGCACTCCAGCCTGGGTGACAGAGTGAGACTTCAACTCAAAAAAGAAAGAAAGAAAAATTAAAAAAAGACTGAGAAGTAACACCTTAAAAACCAGGGAAGTGTTTCTGGAGAGCCAAGTGGAGAGAGAGTGGTAAACAATGTCTACATTCTCCTGAAAGTTCAAGTAAGATAAAGACTGGAGAGTGTCCATTGGATTTAGTCCCAGAAAGATCATTTATAACCTTAGGTAAAGCCATTCTTTTTTTTCGAATTGGAATCTCTGTTGCCCACGCTGGAGTGCAGTGGAATGCTCCTGGCCACTACAGCCTTGACCTGTCGGGCTCAAATGATCCTTCTGCCTCAGCCTTCCAAGTAACTGGAAGTTCAGGCGTGCACCTCCATACCCGGTTAATTTTTTGGATTTACTGTAGAGATGAGGTCTTGCCAAGTTGCCCAGGCTAGTCTCTGATCCTGGGTTCAGGCAATCCTCTCACCTTGACCTCCCAAAGTGCTGGGATTATAGGTGTGAGTGCCCGACTGGCAAAGCCATTTCAATGGTGACTTGGAAGTCATATTGGAGTGGGCTGAGAGATAGGTAATTGGTAAAGAGATGGAAATTGCTGAGTATAGATTATTCTTCTAAAAAGTTGAGCTGAGAAGGAAGAGTGTGGTAGCTTAAGGAAGAAAACACCCAGATATTGGCTGAATGAATAAATGTGCGTCATGAATCTCCTTGAGAAAATAGCACAAGCACAGGCTAGCAAGGTCATTTCAGAAGAGCACAGGAGGAACACCTCTTAGGGATGTCAGTTGAAACACTAATAGTAATAGGCTGGCCTCAGTGGCTTATGTCTATAATCCCAGCACTTTGGGAGGCCAAGGTGAGAGATTTGCCTGAACCCACAGGTTTGCAACCAGCCTAGGTAATTTGGTGTGATCGCGTCGCTACAGTAAATCAAAAAATTAGCCAGGTGTGGTGGCGCATGCCTGTAGTTCTAGCTACTAGGAAGGCAGAGGCGGAAGAATCATCTGAGTCCTAGCAGGTATAAGTTGTGGTGGCTGTGAGTGTGCCACTGCACTCCAACGTGGGCAACATAGTGAGACTCCAACTCAAAAAAAAAAAAATTTTTGCGACTTTCTTGGCTTGTATGCCTTATATTTGTGTGCCTTTAAAAAAAGTGTGTGAGTTTTAAACAAAGCTTACTAATTTAGATATGCCAATTTGGTGACTTCCTCCCAAAGTAAGAGTTTTTAGGTTTTTTTCTGAGACACACCTTAGTATAACTTTATTTTAGATTCTGGACCCTTGCCATTTGGCATAATTTCATACTAGACACGATGCATCCACATAAATACATTTAAAATTTAAAATACTTTTTTAGGTGATTATTGTCAGAAGCAGTTGAAGTCTCAGGTCTGGATTTTATTTGGTTGTTTACTTGAAGTTGTTTAGTTGTAGTTTTGATTCTTGAATTGTTTGTGTGTGTGTGTGTGTGTGTGTGTGTGTGTGTATTTTTTATTTTTTTAGTTGGATTCTCACTCCGTCACCCAGGCCGGAGTGCAGTGGCACACTCACAACCACTGCAGCCTCGACCTGCTGGGCTCAGGAGATCCTTCCACCGCTGCCTTCCAAATAGCTGGAACCATAGGCGAGTGCTACCATGCCTGGCTGGTTTTTTGATTTATTGTAGAGATGAGGTCTTGCCATGTTGCTCAGGCTGGTCTTGAACCCCTGACTCTTAAATAAAGCTGGCAAACTGGAATCCAATCATAAAAATTCTGGTGTAGGCCGGGCTCAGTGGCTCAGCCTGTAATCCTGCGCCTTGGGAGACTGAGGTGAGTGGATTGCCTGAGCCCGCGGGTTCGAGACCTGCCTGGGCAACTTGGTGAGACCTCATCTTTACAATAAATCAAAAAATTAGCCGGGTGTGGTAGCGCGTGCCTGTAGTTCCAGTTACTCGGAAGGCTGAGGCGGAAGGATCACCGGAGCCCAGCAGGTCGAGGCTGTGGTGGCCGGGAGCGGCCACTGCACTCCAGTCTGGGCGACAGAGTGAGACGCCAACCCAAAAAAAAAAAAAAGAATTCTGGTGTAGTCACCTTTTAGAAAGGTTCATACATAAATGACTTCTAAGAAGTTGTCGAGGATGGCGATTGAGAGCACATTTAAAGCCTTTTTAAGAAAACTGCTTTAGCAAACAAAGTTATAGAAATCAGATTGACTTGATTTCAATCATTTGGGTACAAAATTAGTTATCTCAGTGCTCAAAATATATGTAAGAGCTGGGCACAGTGGCTCATGTGTGTAATCCCAGCCCTTTGGGAGATGGAAGCGAGAGGATGACCTGAGTCCAGGGGTTCGAGACCCTCCTGGGCAACTTGGTGAGACTGTTTCTACAATACATAAAAAAAAATCAGCCAGGTGTGGTGGTGTGCGTCTCTGGTTCCAGCTACTTGGAAGGCTGAGCTGGAAGGATATCTGAGCCTAGCAGGTCGAAGCTGCAGTGGTCTTGAGCACGCCACTGCACTCCAGTTTGGGTGGCAGAGTGAGACTCCAACACAAAGGGAAAAAAAAAAAGACTCCAACTCAACAAAAAAAAAAAAAAAAAAAAAGAGAGAGAGAATCAATGTAGGAGTAAACACATGCTTGTTATTCTTTGGTATATGGGCCTTACTGCTGAAAGGGAGGAGTTATTTATTTTCCAGCAACTGATAAGGGAGACTTTGTTGGCTAAGGAAATTTTGTGGATAGAATTATTGAGACTAGAAATTTCGTTGTAACTTAACCAGTGGTCTCACTTGAAAACAGGATACTTTGTTTTATAAGCTTAAATAATACTTGGAAAAAACTCTACAGATCACTACTTCTTTATTTATTTATTTTTTTGAGTTGGAGTCTCACTCTGTTGCCCAGACTGGAGTGAGTGGCTACTCCCGGCCACCGCAGCCTCGACCTGCTGGGCTCCGGCGATCCTTCCGCCTCAGCCTTCCAAGTAGCTGGAACTACAGGCATGCGCTACCACACCTGGCTAATTTTTTTGATTTATTGTAGAGATGAGATCTCACCAAGTTGACCAGGTGGGTCTTGAACCCGTGGCCTCAGGCAATCCACTCACCTCAGCCTCCCAAGGCACGGGAGTACAGGCTGAGCCACCGAGCCCGGCTGATCACTACTTCTTTTTTTTTTTTTTTGAGTTGGAGTTTCACTCTGTTGCCCAGACTGGAGTGCAGTGTGATCACTCCTTCTTTAAAAGACTAAAGAAACTCTGTAGAAACCATCCTTCAAAGGGGAACTTTCTCCTTCCTTGATCCACTATCCTGCATTGTCTTCTGACATTTGTTGGCTATTGACAAGACTTTGAAGAAAGAGAAAGACACTAAAATACGTGTAACTAGTAGTGATGAAATATTCTTGTGCAACTGTTACAGATTTTCCATGTTAAAATTATTTTTCCATTAAAGGAGCTTCCTATATCTTGTTTCTTTCTCCAGAAGTATATGGTTTATTTTTTACTCTTTCACCTTGGAAATACATGATATTTCATTGTACAGATTTGGCATAATCCAAATGCTAGTAACTCCCATTTTTGGATATTTGAACCTTGGGTAATGTGGAATACTGTCATTAGTAAATTTTAGATTAGCTTTTTTCTTTAAAAATAATTATTCTGGCTGGGCTCGGTGGCTTAGTCTGTAATCCCGTGCTTTGGGAGGCCGAGGTGAGTGAATTGCCTGAGCCTGCGGGTTCAAGATCCACCTGGGCAACTTGGCAAGACCTCATCTCTACAGTAAATAAAAAAATTAGCCAGGCGTAGTAGCGCGTGCCTGTAGTTCCAGCTACTTGGAAGGCTGAGGCGGAAAGATCGCCGGAGCCCAGCAGGTCGAGGCTGTGGTGGCCAGGAGCGACCACTGCACTCCAGTCTGGGTGACAGAGTGAGACTCCAACTCAAAAAATAATAATAATAATAATAATTATTCTGTGATTTCCATTTTCCTAAATTAATATGCGTTAAGTTGGTAAACTCTAAAATGTCCACAAAAGAAATAAGTATCACTAGTAATCTTCTCAATATTACCCAGAGATCCCTTTTAACATTTTGGTTTTGTATTTTTTACAATGCTTTTTTGTGTTGATATACCCACACTTTTTTTTTTTTTTTAACCCATGTTTTTTAACAACCAAGGTGGATATTACTGCTTATATTCTTTGTAATTTTAAACATCGTCTTCTCAGACTAGGTGTGGTGGCTTAAGCTTGCAATCCCAGCTATTTGGGAGGCCGAGGCTGGAGGATTGCCTGATCTCAGGGGTTTGAAACCAGCCTGGGCTACTTGGTGAGAGACCTCGTCTCTACAATAATTAAATAAATAAATCAGCAGGGTGTGGTGGTGCGTGCCTGTAGTTCCAACTACTTAGAAGACTGAGGTGAAAGAATCTGCCCACTGGACTCCAGCCTGGGTGACAGAGTCAGACTCCAACTCAAAATAACTAAACAAACAAACAAATATAGTCTTCTCCAAAATTTTAATGGTTATATGGTATTTTATTGTATGTATTTGGCATAAGCCATTTTACCTCCCATTTTTAAATAGGTTATGCAGTTGTACTATTGTGCTGTATACAACATCCTTATAGAAACTTTAGAGAACCTTTAGAGATACATAGACATTTTATTTTCAGAGCTAAGGAATTACAGTACATGAATTAAGTGTTGTGATAGATTTATGTATGTATCATTGTCCATGGGTGCTCAGAAAAGAGAACAGGGGTTGTGAGAGCAGTAGGCAGAGGAGAAAGATCCGGGAATAAAGAAATTTATTTATTTATTTTTTGAGTCTCACTATGTCGCCCAGGCTGGAGTGCAGTGGCACGCTCATAGCCACTGCAGTCTCGACCTACTGGACTCAGGTGATCCTCCTGCCTCAGCCTTCCAAGTAGCTGGAACCACAGGCACAAGCCACTGAGCCTGGCTAATTTTTCTTCTTTTACTGTAGAAATGAGGACTCTCCAAGTTGCCCAGACTGGTCTTGAACCTGTGGGGTCAGGCAGTCTTCTCATCTCGGCCTCCCAAATTGCTGGGATTATAGGAATGAGCTACCACGCCCGGTCAAGAAATTTATTAAACCCTCTTAATATGCCAGGCACTAAGTTAGGTACATAACTAGACTCTTAATTTGTAGCAGTTCTGGGGAAGTACTTAAATAGTATCTATTCTCACTTACCAAATGAGAAAACTGAGCTCAGATAGGAAAATAATTTGCCCAGGCTCCCTTAAGTAGTAACTGGGAGAATGCCAGAAATAAACCTGGCCAGGTTTATTTGGCTACCCAATTCTGTCCAGGACTCCACCCTGCCACACCCAAGGATGGGTTCCAGGAGTAGCTGAACAGAAGCTAGAATGGCAAGTAGGCATTAGCTAGGTGGAGGGGTGGGGTCGTTGTGAAGAGCATGTCAAGAGGGTTAAAACAGGTAAAGGGAGAGGAGAGATGAGATGAGACTAATCATTTAGTTTTGATTTTAAAAAATTCATGTATAGTAAACTTTACTGTTGGCGTGTAGTTCTGTGAATTTAGACAATTTAGAATTTAGTCGTGTAAGCATGATATAAGATACAGATTTGGTCTTTTATTTCCCCACATTCCCTCATTCTCCTTTGTAGTCAACTCCTTTTGCCTTCTCCTCTGGCAATCACTGATCTGTTCTTCATTCTCTATGTTATATAAGGGTAATGTCATACAATGTCATGTAATGGAATGTGTATAGTATGTAGCGTAGTGAGTCAGTTCTGTCACTTAGCATAATGCATTTCTGACTATGCCAACCTTTCTGATATAAATGTTACTGTACAGATATACTGTAGTTTTTTGCTTCTTTCTGAATGTGCTTATGTCACCCCCAACTCTAGTTCCATGTAAACAGAATGTCTTTTGGTTGAGAAGTGATTAAATTAGAAGTTCAAATACCAAGGAAATCCTAAATGGATGCCTGATAAATGCCCAGGAGAAGGTAAAATAGAAAAAAAAGAACTGTATTTCCCCACACCCTTTACTTCACTTATCTTCTTGCTTTTTGCATATAGCAGTCACATGGAAAGTTTGCTACTGATTGTGTGACCTTTGCTAGCTTGAGAAAGAAAGGGAACAGCTGTTAGTTACCACGAGAGAGTAGAGGGAATTAATGTTGTTCTTGGCCAGTTGGCACTGTTTTAGTATGCCTTTCTAGGGAGGGAACAATAGGTGAGAAACCTTTTGCTTTTTATTTTTGCTAGTGTATAAATAAATAGGTTGACTTGTTTATTTGTAGACAAATCTGAGAGTCCGTAGTAAACAGTTCTGGATTTTTTTCTAAAGCTCATTAAACTAAGATACCCTAAGGTTGAGAATATTATTGGTAATTATTGGCTCAAAATCACAAAATGTAAAAGCCCCCTTTGGTAAATGTCACTTATATCCCAACTGCTTTTTTCTCCCTTTTGTCCCAATTAAAAAAGAAAAAGATAATGAAGTACTTTTTTATAATAAGACCACGTGAGCCACAGAGAAGTAGTGACGGCAAGGTAGTGACCAGAATATAGGTATCTCAAAAAAGTGAAGGTGCACTGTTCTTTATACTTTGCCTTTTGATACTTTACATAGCATCTCCGTGAATCACTCAAAAGGAAGGTACAGTGCTCTCTACTATTGACCCTCCTGCCTGCCACCAGACTGTGCCTCTTCTCTACCACTGCCTTGCACAAATTCATTGTCCTGAAGTACAGTCTTCCTTGCTCAAGAACCAGTGTTAATTTTTTATTTCTTATTGCAACATAAACAGATTATTTACCTGGAATTGGAAACCTTCATGCTGTGGTTTTGCTTTGCCCATTCTTAATTTTGTTCCTCATTTCCTTTTACCCTACTTTAGTTGGAGCATACTGTTTTTTACTTGTCTGGCAACAGCATGAGTTCAGTTACTAATTGCTTTTCTTTTTAATTTTTTCAGTAGGAGCCTCACTCTGGTGCCCAGACTGTGCAGTGGCATGCTCATGGCTGCTGTAGCCTCAACCTGCTGGGCTTAGGTGATCCTTCTGCCTCAGCCTTCCAAGTAACTGGAGCCCTATGGCTAATTTTTTATTTATTGTAGAGACGAGGTCTCGCCAAGTTGCCCAGGCGGTCTCAAATCCCTAGATTTTGGCAATCTTCTTGTCTCTGCCTTCCAAAGTGCTGGGATTACAGGTGTGAGCCACTACATCTGGCTAGTTATCAATCTTTAATTTATTTTTCATTCCATTTCACATTGTAGTTTTTTTTTTTTGAGTTGGAGTCTCACTCTGTTGCCCAGACTGGAGTGCAGTGGCCGCCCCTGGCCACCACAGCCTCGACCTGCTGGGCTCTGGTGATCCTTCTGCCTCAGCCTTCCAAGTAGCTGGAACTACAGGCACATGCTACCACGCCTGGCTAATTTTTTTATTTATTGTAGAGATGAGGTCTTGCCAAGTTGCCCAGGTGGGTCTTGAACCTGCGGGATGAGGCAATTCACTCACCTCTGCCTCCCAAAGGGCTGGGATTACAGGCTGAGCCACCGAGCCCGGCTGTTATATATTTTTAATTTCATCCTTGTTTATTATAATATGGTTTTTTTGTTTTGTTTTGTTTTTGAGTTGTAGTCTCACTGTCACCCAGACTGGAGTGCAGTGGCCGCTCCTGGCCACTGCAGCCTTGACCTGCTGGGCTCCGGCTATCCTTCTGCCTCAGCCTTCCAAGTAGCTGGAACTACAGGCGTACACTACCACACCCGGCTAATTTTTTTTGATTTACTGTAGAAATGAGGTCTCGCCAAGTTGCCTAGGTCGGTCTCGAACCCGCAGGTTCAGGCAATCCACTCACCTCAGCCTTCCAAAGGCACGGGATTACAGGCTGAGCCACCAAGCCCGGCTTATATATGATTTTAATTAAGTTACTTATCTTCGCTGAGTCACTTCCAGATCTTTAAAATGGGGATAATAATACTTGTTTTACAGGGTGACTGTTTATTCACCAAATATTTGTTGAGGGCCTGCCTTGTTCTAGGCAATGACTGAAGTATTTGAGATGTATTAGTGATCAAAACCAAAATATCCATGCCTTCTTGGACCTTGTGTTCTAGAATTGTGAGGATTAAATGAAAACCAATGCTAAATATTTGGTGTGGTGCCAGGTGCCAGATACATAGAGATGCACACTGTCTTAGTGTACTTTTATCCCCTTTGCTACACTGTTTCCATCAGAGCCAAAGGAGTAGAGTAGGGGAAAAATAAGCTTCATATTTGGTTTGAAGAGGCGATGCTTTCCCCAAAGAGGACCCAGAGTCTGACTATACTGCAAGAGCTATCCAAATCAAATACGAGACTTTTTTTTTTTTTTAAATTAGGGTCTCAATCTGTCGCTCCAGCTGGAGTGCAGTGGTAGATCACTGCTCACTGCAGCCTTGACCTCCTGGGCACAGGAGATCTTTCTACTTCATCCTCCTCCAATATTTATCTTTTAAGTTTATTGAAGGATTGGCCAGGTGTGGTGGCTCACACCTGTAATCCCAACACTTTGGAAGGCTGAGATGAGAGGATTGCCTGAGCTCACGGGTTTGAGACCAAGCCTGTCAAAAACTCAGCTGGGCGTGGTGACATACGCCTGTAGTTCCAGCTACTTGGAAGGCTGAGGCAGAAGGATAGACTGAGCCCAGCAGGTTGAGACTACAGTGGCTGTGAGCATGCTACTGCACTCTAGCCTGAGTGACAGAGTGAGACTCCAACTCAAATAAATAAATAAATAAATAAAGTTATGGAAGGACTAAAAAGCTGCAACACCTAGCATACTGTCAGGACATAATATGGGAATTAAGTAAAAAGTAGCTACTGTTACTGACATTTTAGAAAACTGCCCCTTCGTTTTCCCTGACGCTATTCTTTCATGCTCTTCTTCATCTTACTTTCCTATTGTTCATTTCTTTGTAGTTGACTGTGATGACTTTCTCTTTTCTTTCTAAAGTTATGTATGATGTCATTTTTTCCTGCGTGTTCTTTATAAAATCTCATGGCTTCAGATATCTGCTTTATAACTGATAATTCTGGATATTCTTCTTAAGTCAGGATTCTCACCTAAAGGCCAGATACAAATGTCTAACACATTTGTAGACATGAAACATTTGCCAGATGATCAGGAATAATAATCAGGAAGGCATTCTTGCATTTAACATATAAAGGAAAAAACTGTCTTAGCTAGCAAACTTCTTAGTTTCACTTATTAAGTTGATAAATTTTGAATGACTTTCTTTACTCTTGGACATCTAGTGATCTTTTGTAAAGAAAGGGAAGAGACCCCTCCCCCCTTTTTTTTCCAGAAATAACACATAACTGTTGATTAGTGGGAGGATTTTTTTCATGTGATTCTGGAAGGAATTTGTAACACCTGTTTCCAAAGAAAGCAATGCATGTTTTTCTCCCAAAAATGTATTTTTTTTTCTAAACTGAATTCCAGTTCAGTTTATGTCCACACAAAGAACATTCCTTAAGTTCAGAATGAAGAGAACTTTCTAAAAACTGCTCAGGTAGCACAAAGTAGTAAAGAGACAAAATTTTATTTACTTCTAACCTTCAGCTGCTAAAAGGAGAAAATGAAAGGGTTAGTAGAAGCAGATTTCATAAAAGTAAAGTTAGATTCAAATATACATGAATAAAAATGCACAAACATGGTGAAACTTATGTATGGTTCAATTTTTGTTTTTGAATGGAATGTGTTTCTAACATATGAGTTTTATTCATTACCTTTTTGGTAGAACATCAACTCCTAGGAGCAGTTCTCTCACTGTTTATTTTTGTTGTTGTAAATTTCACTGAGATTTCTCAACATTCCTCTTTCATAGTCTGCAGCATAGTGCACTTAAACTTTAGGATGTCTACTTAGTCCAAGTATAGTAGAGCAAGATGTATAGTAGAGCAAGATGTATCCTAGGTCACATAAAATAACTATTCCTACACCTACTCTGACTAACAGAAAAAATATCAGTTGTTTGTCAATATACAGAGTAGTTTAGGCTTATAGAATCATGGACTAAAGGTCCTAAGCGATACTGCCTTTCTTTTTCTCATTTATAGGTAAGGAAACTGAGACCCTGGTAGTTAGACTCCTTTCCTTTTTTTTTTTTTTGAGTTGGAGTCTCACTCTGTCGCCCAGACTGGAGTGCAGTGGCCACTCCCAGCCACTACAGCCTCGACCTGCTGGGCTCCGGCGATCCTTCTGCCTCAGCCTTCCGAGTAGCCGGAATTACAGGTGTGCGCTACCACGCCTGGCTAAGTTTTTGATTTATTGTAGAGATGAGGTCTCGCTTGCCCAGGCAGGTCTCGAACCCATGGGCTCAGGCAGGTCTCGAACCCATGGGCTCAGGCAGTTCATTCACCTCAGCCTCCCAAAGGTGCGGGATTACAGGCTGAGCCACCGAGCCTGGCTTAGACTCCTTTCCTAAAAGAGAAGTAGTGTAATGTGAAAAAAAGATAAATTTTTTGTTAGTTTTGGCTTCCCTGCTTACCAACTGGGTAATGCTAGTTATCTGTCCTAGTACACACCCAAGAGCTGTGTACACTTGGGTGAGTTACTTAGGTATCTCTGAGTTACTGATAAAATTTAGCCCAGGGATATAATTAGTGCCTTTAAAATTTTTTACTAATTTGCTATTTTTTTCTTTTGAATTCATGGTTTATTGAGACCAACACTTGTGCTCATATATTCAACATACACAGGCAGTTAATGAGAGAGGGGGAGGCTGGGTGCAGTGTATCATGCCTGTAATCCCAGTACTCTGGGAGACTGAGCAGAGAGGTTTGCTTGAGCCCAGGAGTTTGAGACCAGCCCGCAACATTGTGATAGCTGGTCTCTAGAGAAAATAAAAAATTAGTCAGGCCTATATTTGTGGTTTTAGTCTTTATTTTCTTAAGGTAAATCAAGACTGACCACTTTATTAATCTGTAAAAGAAAACAGAAAAGAACTCTTGGTTTTACTGATCTGTGTTTTTCTTTGTTTTCCACTTCCTTAATTTTTGTTCTGTATTACTT
This sequence comes from Carlito syrichta, assembly GCF_000164805.1. NCBI lineage: Eukaryota > Metazoa > Chordata > Mammalia > Primates > Tarsiidae > Carlito > Carlito syrichta. The sequence goes on along the minus strand of NW_007252900.1, from coordinate 524,700 downwards.
TTACTTTCTTAAGCTTTTAAAAAATGTCATTGTGTTAAAGTTTTTTTCATTCATTTCTTTTTTTTGAGGGGGGGTCGGAGTCTCACTCTGTTTCCCAGGCTGGAGTGCAGTAGCATGCTCACGGCCACCACAGCTACAGGTGCACGCCACCATTCCTGGATAATTTTTTGATTTATTGTAGAGACAAGGTCTTGCTATACTGCCCAGGCTAGTCTCGAACCTGTGGGCTCAGGCAATCCTCTCGCCTGCGCCTCCCAAACTGCTGGGATTACAGGCACAAGCCACCGCACCGGCACTGATCTTGGTCTTTTGTTTCATTGTAAAATATTTATTTATTTGTTTATTTTTGAGTTGGAGTCTTACTCTGTTGCCTAGGCTGGAGTGCAGTGACACAGTTATGGCCACCAGAGCCTCAACCCGATGGCTTCAGGTGATTCTTCGGGCTCAGGTGATCCTTCCGCCTCAGCCTTCCAAGTAGCTGGAACTACAGGCACATGCTACCATGTTTGGCTAATTTATTTTTTTATTTATTCATTTATTCATTGTAGAAATGAGGTCTGGCCATGATACCCAGAATGATCTCAAACCCCTGAGCTTAGGCAATTCTCTCACCTCAGCCTCCAGAAGTGCTGGGATTACAGGCTTGAATCACCGCCCCTGACCATAAAATATTTAAATATGGAAGTATGTACAGTAGGAAATGAGTCTTCTACTTGATCTGATTTGTATTAGTACCATCTCTGGGGATAACAAAATTGGTTATGTTTTTTCCCATGCTTTCCAATGTTTATTTATACATACAAGGGGGACCCCAAAAACCTGGACTTGATTTATAAAAATTTGTGTATTTATTTATTTAGTTTTGAGTCGGAGTCTCATTCTGTCCCCCAGTTTGGAGTTCAGTGGCATGCTCACAGCCACCACAGCCTCGACCTGCTGGGCTCAGGTGATCCTTCTGCCTCAGTCTTCCAAGTAGCTGGAATTACAGGCACGTGCCACCACACCTGGCTCATTTTTTGATTTTTGTGTAGAGATGAGGTCTCTCCAAGTTGCCCAGGCTGGTCTTAAACCTTTGGGCTCAGACAATCCTTTCACCTCAGCCTCTCAAAGTGCTGGGGTTACAGGTGTGAGCCACTGCACCTGGCCTTATTCTTACATGTTAACTTAAACTTCAGTCACCTTCAGAATTCTCTTTGTTTGATGCAGTACACCTACTGAGACACTTTTTCCACTGCTCAGAACAGTTTTTGAACTTGTCAGTTTTGATGCCTTTTAGTGCTTCTGCTATTTTTTGTTTCACTTCTCCACATCAGCAAAATGTTTCCCTCTGAGGACTTTCTTCATCTGGGAAAACAAAAGAAAGTCAATCAGGATGACATGGTATGAATAGGGAGGGTGGATCACGGGGGTCATGCCGTTTTTGGTCAAAAAGTGCTGAACACTCAGTGCAGTATGATCAGGTTTGCTTGTAAATCACCCATCATGAAATGGGCAAATGCATTGAAAGACTCTCCAAAGAAAGCTGAACACATCTCATAACCACACTAGCTAGTAATGCCATTGGGTTCCTAGAGCACTTACCTAGCGGGGGAAGCCTGCGCTACCAGGGACCCGTCCTAAAAAAAAATTTGTTTTTTTTTTTGAGTCCCCTCTTGTAAACGTAGTTTTTTTTTAGATAAATGAAATTATAATACATATAGTGTTTTTACATATTATTTCTTACATATAATGTTTTTACATATAAGTGTAACAATGTGCAGACATATTTCTGTATATATAATCCATATGCATACAATTGATTAGATTTTTTTGCTTTTAATTTTTCCAGATTTTGTAGTAGGAAATCTGAACTATAAATGTTTTTATATGAAGATAATATACATTTGTAATATGTGTGTATGCGCCTTAGCATGGTGGTGAATTATAATAGGTTCTCAATAAATGTTTGTTTCCATTCTTCTTAGACATAGAGGGGCTATGTGAGATTACTGTTTCTTTTGAGTAGTGAAACTCTAAGGACTCACAGTAAATATTCATGAACAAGCATGGTATAAATCTTATTACAAAGCAAACCTTTCTCTTGAGCATGCTTGTGTTTTCTTGTTCAAGTTTGTAAATTGCTCTGAGACTAGCAGGATTGCTATTTAAGAATTTTGTAAACTGGTCTGCCCTGATTATTTTAGGTTCTTCCAGTAAGAGCAAATATTTTTTACTGGTGAATAAGAGACAACATTATGATCTAACCTTTTTACTGAGAGTACATAGTATATTATAAACTATAAACTTGTACAGTATGTGAGAACTTTTTACATGGGAACTTTGGAACAAAGTCACAGATAACTAACTCCTTTGCTAACTTTGAAGATGTGTAGGATGGATGCCAAGATTGGAAGTCTAACACTTGTGTCATGGAGTGGGATATGTAAGTGTGTTTTGTGATACAATTTCAGATCTGATGGTTTCTAGTGGTCTTGAAAAGAGTTGGATGAGGCCAGGTGTAGCGGCTCACACCTATAATCCAAGCAGTTTGGTAGGCTGAGGTGAGAGAATTGCCTGAGCTCACGGGTTCGAGGCCAGCCTGGAGAACTTGGTGAGACCTCATCTCTACAATAAATCAAAAAATTAGCTGGGCGTGGTGGCTTGTGCCTGTAGTTCTAGCTACTTGGAAGGCTGAGGCAGAAGGATCATCGGAGCCCAGCAGGTTGAGACCGTGGTGACCGTGAGTGTGCCTTTGCATTCCATCCTGGTGACAGAGTGAGACTCCAACTCAAAAAAAAAAGAAAGAGAGATGAATGGGTCTGGAGCTGATTGTTAATTATTCACGAAGTACTATTTTGAAATGTGATTGCTTTTTACTTTTCAGCATCTCATTTGGAAATCTCATCCTTCTACTTTTCTGCAGGGAAATTGTGGATCTCTGTTTTGGGTGGATCAGTAAAGGAGGTGCAGTGTGGCTCTAACTTCTCTCATTGAGAAAAGGGTGAGGGGTGCTGTTAAGAGAAGTGCTTCTCTCTTAGCCATATCTGAAGCTTTGCTTGGAGGTAATGCTGGACTGTACGGAGACTGCCTTCAAGATTCTAGGAATTTGTGAATTATAAATTTGTTTTAGCAGTTAACATGAGTATATTGTTTGTTATCTTTGTTAGCAGTCTGGAAAACAAGCTGGAAAAGTAAATCTTAAGAGTATAGCATTGTAAATGTTTTCCTAACATGTTCTTGGACTTCAGATTGTTCACCTCTTTTTGTTGTTTTTTTTTTCTTGGTTTATTTGTTTGAACTTGAGACTTTTCGAGAGAAAAATCACTTAAAATTTTCAGGAGCTAAGTTGATGATTACACAAGATTATTACTTACATGCTTCAGAAGTTTTTGCTCCCACTTGTTTATTCACCTGTTCATTCCATAAATAGTCCTTGAAGTGCTTACTGTAAGCAAGATACTGTTAGGTGGTAATTACTTAGGGAAAGGGAAAAATGAATGGAAAATATATTTTGCAGAGAAACCAGTGGCTGAAGGTGTGTGTGTGTGTGTGTGTGTGTGTGTGTGTGTGTGTTAGATGGACACACACATCCACATCTACATGTTCACAAAGTATCCACAGTTCTGTAGGAACAACTTCTTAAACATCTTTAGAATCTGTGTCTTCTTCCTATTCCCACTATTCTTTCTTCCTTTTAGGCCTTTAAAATCTCTCATATACATTAGTATTTCTTGTCTCTGACCTTGCACTCTATTCTACCTTCACCCTTTTTTTTTTCTTTTTACAGCTCTTCTCAGAGTCCTCCCCCATTACAGCACAGATTATGACTCCTTGTTGCACACAGAATAAAATCCAAAATTCTTAATATGTAGTCTTAATATAGACTTTGTAAGTAGCCCCTTATTAGTCTCTCTTGAGTTACTCACTTTTAGGTAGCATGTAGTTTCCTACTGAGACCTCCAACTGGCTTTACCTTCTCCTTCCTCCCAGTTCTGCGTATATTCCTTTGCCTCTATGGACCTATTTTGTGTCATTGTCCACCTACTTTCAGTGTCAGGAGACTGACGTTTGGCTTCTAGATGGGTTTGGACAATGGAAAGCACTGTCAGGAGGAGGGTGAGGTTGCTGTGTTTATTCTCCTGTCTTTCTCCTGCCAGATCATGCCATGTTGGTTCTTCTAGCTGTCATGGCTCCTATCATGTGGCCCTCTTTGTACCTTTTGGGCCTGGGATTGGTGGCAACTTCAGGAGGTTGCACTATCTCTGGACTGTGCTCACACTGTTCACAACTTGTAGTGGTCACTTTCTTAAATTCTCCTTATATTACCCACTTTGAGGTGCTATCTGCTTCCTACTGGGATCCTGACTTGTTATGTTGCCCAAACCTAAGCTTCGGTCATGCTTACAGTTAAAGCTGTGTTACTTCCTGTAGCACTGATCTCCCTCATTTACTAAACATTCTTTGGTGAGGTCCTTTTCATTTCTCTCCTCTTTTAGTCTTTTCCTTTCCTGGCATTGTGGCTTCTGTATTATAGAAACTGAAATGTTTGAATGAATACAGAGAGAATGGTCATATGAGTTTCCCTGTGATATGCCATAATACTTATTTAGATATCTGAAATGAGATCTTTAGAGAAAACGGGGAAAGGGAATGGGCACTGGAATCAGTATAGTCACTTTAATAACTTCTAGAATGCCAGATTCGGTGGCTCAGCCTGTAATCCTGTGCCTTTGGGAGGCTGTGGAGAGTGGATTGCGTGAGCCCGCGGGTTTAAGACCCGCCTGGGAAGCAAGACCTCATCTCTACAATACATCAAAAAATCAGCCGGGCGTGGTAGCGCATGCCTGTAATTCTAGCTACTTGGAAGGCTGAGGCGGAAGGATCGCTGCAGCCCAGCAGGTTGAGGCTGCGGTGGCTGAGAGCGGCCACTGCACTCCAGTCTGGGCGACAGAGTGAGACTCCAACTCATTAAAAAAAATAAAAATAACTTATAGATTTTTATTTTGTTCTTTTTGTTTTGGCTGGAGTGCAGTGGCACAGCATGCTCATGGCCACGGCAGCCTTGACCTGCTTGATTCAAGTGATCCTTCCGCCTCAGCCTTCCAAGTATTTGGAACTAAAGGTGTGCACCACCACACCCAGCTAATTTTTTGATTTATTGTAGCAATGAGGTCTCACCAAGTTGCCCAGTCTGGTCTGGAATCCCTGGGCTCAGGCCATCCTCTTGCCTCTGCCTCCCAAAGTGCTGAGATTATAGCTGTGAACCGGCATGTAAATTTTCAAAAAGTAAATTTACCACTTAAAAAAAAATTCCTTGCTTCTACATACATATTAGAGATTAACATGGTTTATTTTATTTAAGTCTTTCTCTTCTCTATAAAATGCTTTTTAAAGTTATTCCATTGGAATATTTTACAATAACACATGTTTGAAGAAGTGTATACTATGTATAAAATTGGTGAGATTTAAATTATCACTTAATTGGAGAAGAATATAGGAAACATCCATGTATACATCTACCCAGGTGTTCATTGATTTATTTTCCTCAGCATACTATAGAAGGAATGCACTGAGAGCAGACTTACTGTAGCTAACAGTTGCATTAACAAGATTGAAATATGTATATGGCACAGCCAAACAGGGTCTTGATAGGAAACAGATGGTACATTCAAACTAGATAATTTGATGAGGATTAAATGAAATAACTGTTCACAAAAATGTGGGCAGAGTTTAGAAAATGTAGAACCCTGGGCTAGCAACAGAGCGGATGGAATATTGCCCCTTAGACCTGAGAGACAAAGAGAGAGTGGTTTCTGGAGCCCCCCAAAGAGCTGTGTGGAGAAGGCTACTTGACAGCAGCTGTGGTCCCAGGTAGAAGATTAAAACCCGTGGTGAGGCCAGGTGCTATGGTTCATGCCTATAATCCCAGCACTTTGGGAAGCTGAGGTAAGAGGATTGCCTGAACCCCACGGGTTTGAGACCAGCCTGGACGACTTGGTGAGACCTCATCTCTACAATAAATAAAAAAATTAGCCAGGCATGGTGGCACGTACCTGTAGTTCCAGCTACTTGGAAGACTGAGGCAGAAAGATCCCCTGAGCCCAGCAGGTCGAGGCTGCAGTGGCCGTGGGTGTGCCACTGCACTCCAGCCTGGGTGACAGAGTGAGACTCCAACTCGAAAAGCAACAACAAAAAAACCATGATGACCCTGCAGGAGGGAACCCTGCAGGAGGGAAGCAAAGTGTCCTTTGACTTCTGACTGTGGCTCTCCCTTCACTGCTGCATCTCCACTACCCAATAAACCCTGCAGGAGGAGGGCCTGTTTGCATACTCTGTTCTTTGACTTTTGCCGGTGCCACGCCTTCCCCTCTGCTGGTCTAACATATCTGGAAGACAGAAGGTGAGAGAGTCTATTGATATAGTCTATAAGTTAGTCTCCTGAACTTAGTGCTGAATAAAGAAGGGTAGAAAGGGCATTGAATAGATATCTGCAAGAGAATTAAAACACTTTGCTTTCTGATAATAACATACATGTATGTACTATTACCCTTGTGACAGCATGTCAGTACGCTCACGTAACTCAGATGCTGAATATTCCTTTTCTGCCTTGCCACACCACAAAATGCACAAAAAATGTAGGCAAAGCTATGGGGGAATAACTACGCAGTGGGCTAGCATTGTTAGATTTTTTTCCTTTTTGAGTCGGAGTCTCACTCTGTCACAAGGGTAATTAAGCAGAAAAGATTTGCATCATATTTAAAAATTATTGCATATGTTTATTCTTTTATTTAATAAAGCATTGCATTTAGATTGGTCTCATTGTACTACATTAATTCAAATAAAAATAAATGCAAATGTAATAAAAATGCAGTGTGGTAAATATACGTACAAGGTGCCATTTGACAGATAAGAAGGGAGTTCTTGACTTGGACTTGAAGGAGAAATGAGAGGGCAAGGATTCATAAAAGAAGACTGAGCATATATGTAGGCACCTTGGGTTTTGGCATAGTATGTTTGGGCAAATGGTTCAGTGTGATTGGGTTGCATGGGGGAGAATGGAGATGAGGTTGAGCGTTTAGGAAGATACCACATTGCCCCAAAGGCAATAGTCTCAGTACTAGTGTTCTTCCACCATAATTGAGGTCCTTCTGGCAACTTCGTATTTCTATCAGTAGGACTACCATTTTCTCTACTTCCAAACCCTGAAGTGTCATTTTCTTATCTACCTCAGCAATTGTGATCAGTCCTCAAGTTTTATATTCAAAATATTCTTCCATGTGTCCTTTTCTATTTCCACTGTCAACTTGCTACTTATACCTTGTTACTGTATTATTTCAAAACTGTATTAAATATTTCCCTTTTTTTCTCGCTCTGTCTTTTTTGGGAAGTTGTGAAATCCCTGATTTTACCACGTTGCTGACTCTGAACAAAAGAGGACAGTGATATTTTATTTCTTACAGGATAAATCCTTTCCTAGGCCAGTATTTTAAAACCATAACCTTTTTTTTTTTTTGAATCACTGCAGCTTTGAACTCCTGGATTCAAGTGATCCTTTTGCCTCAAACTTCCAAGTAACTGGGACTAAAGACATGCACCACCATGCCTGGCTAATGTTTTTTTATTTTTAGGAGACAGGATCTCACTGTGTTGCCCAGGCTGATCTCAAACTCCTGACCTCAAGCAATCCTCTGGCTTCAGCCTCCTGAGTTGCTGGGACTATAGGCGTGACCCACCACATCTGATTCCATAATGTTTTAATAAACACAGAATTCTTAGCCTGTAATCCCGCGCCTTTGGGAGGCTGAGGTGAGTGGATTGCCTGAGCCCACGGGTTCGAGACCTGCCTGGGCAGCGAGACCTCACCTCTACAATAAATCAAAAAATCAGCCGGGCGTGGTAGCACATGCCTGTAATTCTGGCTACTTGGAAGGCTGAGGCGGAAGGATCGCCGGAGCCCAGCAGGTTGAGGCTGCGCTGGCCGGGACTGGCCACTGCACTCCAGTCTGGGCGACAGAGTGAGACTCCAACTCAAAAAAAAAAAAAATGAAATAGATAAATAAACACAGAATTCTCAAGCACTCTTACTCATTAAAAAAACACAGAACAAGCTGGGCTCGGTGGCTCAGCCTGTAATCCCTCGCCTTTGGGAGGCTGAGGTGAGTGGATTGCCTGAGCCCGCGGGTTTGAGACCTGCCTGGGCAGCGAGACCTCATCTCTACAATAAATCAAAAAATCAGCTGGGCATGGTAGCGCATGCTTGTAATTCTGGCTACTTGGAAGGCTGAGGCGGAAGGATCGCCGGAGCCTAGCAGGTTGAGGCTGCAGTGGCTGGGAGTGGCCACTGCACTCCAGTCTGGGTGACAGAGTGAGACTCCAACTCAAAAAAAAACAAAAAAACACAGAACAAGCTGGATGCTGTGGCACATGCCTGTAACCCCAGCACTTTGAGTGGCAGAGGTGGGAGGACTGCCTGAGCACAGGGGTTTGAGACCAGTCTGGGCAACTTGGAGGGACCTCGTCTCTACAATAAATCAAAAAAATTAGGCTGGCGTAGTGACACATGCCTATAGTTCCAGCTACTTGGAAGGCTGAGGCGGAAGGATCATCTGAGCCCAACTGGTTGAGTCTGTGGTGGCTGTGAGCGTGCCTTTGCACTCCAGCCTAGGCGACAGAGTGAAACTCTGTCTCAAAAATCCCAGAATTGGTCAGGTGCTGTGTGTCATGCCTGTAATCCCAGCACTTTGGGAGACTGAAGTGGGTGAATTGCTTGAGCCTAGGAGTTCAAGACCAGCCTGGGCAACATAGCGAAACCTCTCTCTACAAAAGATGAAAAAAATAGCTGGGCATGGTGGTGCATTCCTGTAGTCCCAACTACTCAGGATGCTGAGGTAAAGGATCACCTGAATCCAGGAGGTTGAGGCTGCCATTAACCATGATTATTGTGATCATGACCCTGCACTCCAGCCTGCAACAGAGTGAGACCCTGACTCAAAATAAATAAAACACAGAGCTGCAGAATTCAGCGATAATCTGTAGCAAAGAATATATTGTTCCATTAACTTGGAGTTTTTACTTTAAACACAACATGAATTATACTTAATGAGGTTTTTTTGTTTTTTTTTTTTTGAGTTGGGGTCTCACTCTCGCTCAGGCTGGAATGCAGTAGCATGATCACGGGTCATGGCTCACTGCGGCTTCCACCTTTAGGGCTCAGGCGATTCTTTGACCTCAACCTACTGAATAGCTGGGACTACCCACAGGTGCCACCACGCCCAGCTAATTTTTTCTTTTTTTTTTTTTGTAGAGACATAGAGATCTCACTGTGTTTCCCTGGCTGGTCTCAAACTCCCGGGTTTAAGAGATCCTCCTGTCTTGGCCTCCCAAACTGCTGTAATAACAGGCCTGAGCCACTGTGCCCTGCGGGAATGAGATCAGGTCCCCCTTCTCCTGGTCTTTTCTTCCTTGCTGCAGTTCTAACTTGTTCATCTAGCCACATGTCTCTATAGGAGGCCATAGATTCACTGACAATAAAAGGGATAGCCTGTGTTGGAATTCTGGATCTACCACTTACTAGTTTCAGCAATGTTTCTCATTTCTCTAAGCTTCAGTTACTTTATGTGAAAAATAGAGGTAGGAACGGTATATACTTGATAGAGTTAAGAATTGAGTTACTCTGTGTCACCTAGTGCCCAACATGTACGAGCATGCAATACATGTTGGTTATAAAATGTACCTTGAGAACTGCTTGCTCATTTGCTCTGTGTTCTTGTTGATGCAATTCTCATTGCTGCCCTTGCCTCCCTCTACCACTAAATGCTCTGCTTGTGCTCCTCCCTCTTGCCTGATTTACCTGCCGTTTCAAATTCAACTCAGTTATCCCTTCTTTAATTGTCTTTTCTAACTACTACAGATCATGTTGACTTCTGAATTTCTTCTATGCCATCTTAGTAATTAGTCATCTTTCTGCTATTTTTATGGCGTATTTCTGCCTTATATGGTTTTTTTGGGAAAAACTTACAATACTGTAAGAGTTGTGGAATTACCATCACAATCAAGATACAGAACAAACAGTTTTATCACTCTTCCCAAAAATCCATCTTGGTATTTCTTTTTAAGCAATTTCCTGAGTATATGTTCTATTCTTTTTCTATGTATACAATTTACATTCTTGAACCTAGTGTTTGTTTTACCCTAATTTGCCTGTATTTTTGAGCATGTAGTTTTGAGCATCTAGTGAGTTAGTTGCTTAAATGTTTGAATTGTATAAAACAAAGCCTGAAAGCATGGTAAATTTGAACAGATTAAGAAGCCACTAATCTAAATGTTTTAACTTTGGTCTTTCAAGGCCATTTTATTTAGGTGCAGAATTTCGATGGAAAATTATTACTGTATTACTTGTTAAAGTGGTTTTGGGGCCGTGCCAGGACTAATAAAACCCATTTTTTGTTTAGTTGGAAAACAAAAGGCTTGTTTCTTTCTGTTTTTATTATCAAATATATACTTGTGGTTTCAATTTTTTTCTAACCTTATTAGTTTAAATTCTAACATGAAGTAAATTTTTACATCTTCTCCTTGGCTATATTTGGCTGTTACGGTGGTTCTAATTTAAATAAATTACCAAATTTATTTACAGAATTTTGCCTTTTTTCTTAAATGCGTTTAGATATTAAGCAAGTCCATGAAGAATCGATTAGTTACAGAATACAGAATGAAAAAGCTTTGTTTTTCCATCTTATTTTTCCATGGACCAATTTTGCTTCCCTCCCTGAGAGTTTCTTTTATTGATAGTTTCTAAAATCAGAGGTTAATGTGAGTAAGAGAATTTATACTTGGATAAAGGTGGGTCTGAAACGGACAAGCAAATACTGCATGGTTTCTTCACCTTCACTTTTGGTTATGATGGAGTATTAATCTTTCTCTAGAAAGGGCAAAATATGGTTAAGATTTGCATCCCATTCAGTAGACTTTACTTCCTAACAGAGAGAATTGAATTTAATCATGTGTGTCTTTTTTTCCCTTCCCCAACAGCTTCCATGCCTATGGCTGTTCTAAAATTGGGCCAAATAAATCCATTTCAGAGAGGCTTTTTCTGTACAGACAACAGCATCAAGTATCCGTACCATGACAGTACCGTCACATCCACTGTCCTCATCCTAGTGGGGATGGGCTTGCCCATTTCCTCTGTAAGTAAATTAATAAGTAGGTAGTAGTGGGTTTGCTTGCTGGAGGTTGGATGACGTGATGGAGTTGGGGTGGGGGAAAATCCACAGTATTGTCTTCACCAGTGTTGATGAGGTGAAAGATTGTCTGAGGAACATCACCACTGTTGTAATCCAGGGGCAGTGTTTCTCCAGTTAAAGGTGGATATTATCCAGAACAACTTGATGTCATCCTGAAGAATTGTAGAATGATTATTTTAGAATGGAGGAGCCCATTTAAATCATTTGGATCCCTCGCAGTGTACAAGTAAAGAAACTTAGGCCCAGGCATTTGTTGAAGCCTAGTAAGCTATTTATGGCAGAGTGGATTAAGATTATTGAGTGGTAATTGAGATTATTGAGTGGAAATTGAGGCCATGAAAAAGGAAAAGGTTTACTTAATTAAACTTGAGAAAACAAAAAACCCAGCAGAAAGATTATAAATACATATGCAAAATAAAATCCTCAGAATACATTAAAACTGTATCACTGTTTGCTAAGTACTGTCTTTTAGATAGTTCATCAGTTTTGAGGTTAATAATTGGGTTTCACCATTTTAGATGAGACTGAAAATTTTCAACTAGGTAAGATTTACAGCCTAGGTTAAGATGACCACTTGGGATACTGTGGCTTTCTTCTTTTTTTTTGAGTTGAAGTCTTACTCTGTCACCCAGGCTGGAGTGTAGTGGAATGCTCACGGCCACCCCAGCGTTGACCTACTGGGCTCCAGTGATCCTTCCGCCTCAGCCTTCCAAGTAGCCGGAACTACAGGCGTGTGCACTCCTGTGTCTGGCCAATTTTTTGTTTGTTTTTGGGGTTTTTTGTGTTTTTCTTTATCCTTGGCTCTCATTTCTGAATCTTGCCCTTTGTCATTTTATATGACCTGGAAATAGAAAGGAGATGGGCAAAGAATTACTTCCTTGAGTGTCTTGGGAATGCAATAGATTATACCGTATTTCTTCTTTGGCCACCTATCTCTTATCAGTTGACTTTCTTGAATACGTGACTTAGAATAATAGTGTCTGGCTGGGTGCAATGGCAAGAGGATTGCCTGGATTGCCTGAGCCCCGGGGGTTTGAGACCAGCCTGGGCAACTTGATAAGACCTTGTCTACAATAAATCACAAAAACTGGCCGGGCATGGTGGTGTGTGTCTGTAGTTCTGGCTACTTGGAAGGCTGAGGCAGAAGGATTGCCTAAGCCCAGCAGGTCATATATATATATATATATATATATATAATTTTTTTTTTTTTGAGTTGGAGTCTCACTCTTGTCACCCAGACAGGAGTGTAGTGGCATGCTTACAGGTACCGTGGCCTCTACTTATGTTTTAGGGTCTCAGCAGACTTGTTCCACAAAAGAACTGGCTGACTTTTCTTTCACTTTGGCTAAGATATCCTGGTTCTTTGGTTTTCCTCTTCATATTTCTAGGTTTGTTTTGTCTTTTTGGTTGGAGTTTTTTTGGAATTCCAAAATATATACATACTTCTGTATACTTACAATTCTAATTTGATTGTAACTACTTTTACAGAGGTAAAAGGGGAGAAAAATCTGGGTTTACTTTAAGGACATACTTACATTCCTAAGAAATAAATCCCACGATAACTAGTAACTTCTATTTTCTATTAGGCTATGTGCATGATGATAGATGGTGTTACTGTACTTGTATGAAGTGCAGGGTAGTTGTTGTGGCCATGATTTTGAACAACTATTGTCAGATAAAGTTGTTTTTTTTTTTTAAAGCTGCCCCTAGCCAGACGCGGTGACTCAAGCCTGTAATCCCAACACTTTGGGAAGCTGAGGTGAGAGGATTGCTTGAGTCCAGGGGTTCAAGACCATCTGGGCAACTTGGTGAGACATCATTTCTACAATAAAGTGAAAAATTAGCCAGGCTTGCCTGTAGTCTGTAGTTCCATCTACTTGGAAGGCCGAAGTGGTAGAAGGATCACCTGAACCCAGTAGATTGAGGCTGTGGTGGCTGTGAGTGAGTGTGCCATTGCACTCCAGCCTGGGTGACAGAGTGAGACTCCAACTCAAAAAACAAAAACAAAAAAACTGCCTCTGTATTTGAGGAGATCATTGCTTGGGGATCAGAAAATTAGTTATTTGAGTTTAGTACATTTTACTTTTTTCTAAAAGAGAAACATTTCATTATAAATATTCATTAATTTACAAATTTATTATAAAGAAAAGAGGAAAAAGAAATGCGCCTTAGTTTCTACTACTGTTAATATTTTGATGTTAATCCGTTATTTGATC